>NW_010226429.1:2318-6468 GCF_000690775.1 Eurypyga helias
GGTTGGCAGTGGCCCACCTCTCCAGCCTGTCCAGGTCCCTCTGGATGGCATCCCTTCCCTCCAGCATGTCAACCGCGCCGCACAGCTTGGTGTCGTCGGCAAACTTGCTGAGGGTGCACTCAATCCAACCATCCTTCTTGCTGACAAAGATGTTGAACAGCACCGGTCCCAGTATTGATCCCTGGGGAGTGGTGCTTGTCACTGGTCTCCACTCAGACATTGAGTTGTTGACCACCACTCTCTGAGTGCGACCACCCAGACAGTTTTTTATCCACGGAGCGGTCCATGCTTCATATCAATGTCTCCCCAGATTAGAGACAAGGATGTCATGTGGGATGGTGTTGAAGGCTTTGCACAAGTCCGGGTAAATGACATCAATTGCCCGTCCTCTATCCACCAAGGTCATGACCCCATTGTAGAAGGCCATGATATTAGTCAGGCACAATCTGCCCTTGGTGAAGCCATGTTGGCTATCACCAATCACCTCCTCGTTTTCCATGTGCCTTAGCATGGTTTCCAGGAGGATCTGCTCCATGATCTTGCCAGGCACAGAGGTGAGACTGACTGGTCTGTAGTTCCCTGGGTCCTCTTTTTTTCCCTTTTTAAAGATGGGGATTATGTTTCCCCTTTTCCAGTCAGTGGGAACTTCACCAGACTGCCATGACTTCTTGAATACAATGGATAGAGGTTTTGTAACCTCATCCGCCAGTACCCTCAGGATCCGCAGATGTATTCCATCAGGTCCCATGGACTTCTGCACCTTCAGGTTCCTCAGGTGTTCTCTAACCATGGGTAGCTCTCCATTCTCCCAGCCCCTGCCTTTGTCTTCTGTGGGGTACGGCTTGCGTCCTTGCCAGTGAAGACTAATGCAAAAAATCATTGAGCACCTTGGCCTTCTCCATATCCTGGGAAACCAGCTCTCCCGTTTCCTTCTGCAGAGGGCCCACATTCTCCCTGATTTTCTTTTTATCCCCTGTGTACCTATAGAAGCCATTCTTGTTGGCCTTGGTGTCCCTGGCCAGGTTTAATTCTTTCAGGGCTTTGGCTTTCCTCACCTGATCCCTGAGTTCTTGGACAACTTCTCTGTAATCCTTCCAGGCTACCTGTCCCTGCTTCCACCCACTGCAGGCTTCCTTTTTGCGCCTTAGTTTGTCCAGGAACTGCTTGTTCGTCCACGCAGGCCTCCTGGAGTTTCCTGGCTGGCATTGGCCCTGTCAGACATAGGGGAGGCTCCCAGCAGCTTCTCACAGAAGCCACCCCTGTACTCTCCCCCCTCCTCTGCTGCCATAACCTTGCCACGCAAGTACACTCAGTACCTTTTTACAGTTGTTTTTTAAGGACAATCTTTGGTACTCTAAGAAAGTCTCACTATCGCTTTCTCTCTTAATTCCCACCTTCACCTCTCCACCCTTACACACACACACTTAATTGGACAAAGCATGATAGAGGACAGTTGGTCTCCAAATATAGCCTGAATTCAACAAGCACAGGAAAAACACCTGAGCCGATTGTTCCAGCTAAGCACAGTTAAAATGGAAGGACCGCTCCCCAAAACTCTGTTCTGCAGTTGAACGATACATTGCAGATAGCTCAGTCAAGGGTACGTGAGTTGTACCTTACAAGGGCTGAAATCAGAATGGCTTTTAGTTGTGGTAATGTTGGACAGAAATAAGGATGCTATTTCCTCTTCCATGTGTGATTTCTTCTACCTCTGAAGAGATGCCTTAACAAACAGGACAAAATTCCACTTACAGGGAACTCTGCGGGCACAAAGTGTTATGTTCTTTTCCCAGCCGAAGCTTTCTGCTCTGTGTTAATCTTCTTACAGAACGAAACTACTGCATAGTCCTGTGCTAGCTTCATTTCCACCGCCACCCCACCACCCCCCTTTCTGTCTCTCTTTGCAGAAAGATGCATTGTTTCCAAATCCTAAATGGTGTTTTGTTTACTTACGAAACTTAGGGAATAGCTGGATTTGAGGCTTATGTTTTGTGGGGAACTGGTGTGAATGAAGTATTGCTGTTAACTGTAATGAGTTCACCTATACTAAATTTATGATAGCCATAAATTATGGTAGGCTGCTTCTATGCTTTATGCAAGTGTAAAAAACCCCAAGAAAGGTTTCATTCAGTCTTGTTCCTTTGGCTTAGGAGAACATAAGTCTTGATAGGAGTGGCCAAGATACTGACAAAGAAACTTAATTATCATCTGTAATGGCTAAAATGTCCTGTTCTTTCAGTATTGGGGGTTTTTTTTAGTCTTAATACTGAGTGTTGGTGCATGTGTATATAGTTTATAGTCAGTGCCTGAACAAAGACCGTCTGACTAGGCAATCAATACCTTGAGTATTGCAAGATAAAGAACAAAAGAAATGACAAAAAGCAAAGGGAATCCAAAATTTCATTGTATCTCAGAGTGTTCCACCACCTTCTGGTGCTGAGTTCCTAGTAATGAGGATTCTGTGTCTTACAGTTGTATTTCAGGCTAATACCAGGGAACTTTTGCTTGTGGGTAGCTCTTAATAAGTATTTGATACCATCTTTTGAAGTAGAACTAAAAGGGAGGGAATAGAGAGGCGTTAGAAGGCATTATTCAAATTTCTTGTTTACCTGTGATGTTAACCAACATAAAATGAGAAAAAGAACACTAATCCCAAGGCCTCTGCCACGTGCTTGATGAAGATACTCTTGAATGCGTTACATGAAAGTCGATTTGCTACCTGATGTGTGATCATGTCAGGATTCCAGGAGTGAGTCAACAATGAAGTTGGGAACTGATTATTGCTAGGACACAGACACCTATGGGTAAAATCAGGCTAATCTGGAAAGTGTTTAATTTGCTAGTGCCTCAAACCAATAATATGTTTCCTGTTTTGGTTTATTAATTGCAGCACTCCAGATTTCAAATGGTTGAAAAGGAAATGAACACTTGCTTATATAATTTTTGATGCTCCTAAAATCAGTAGATACCTATTACTTACTTGTAAAATTTCCTGTTGCCTCCAAGTTGAGAAGCGTGCAAGACATGGCAGTGATGAGTAGCTGGGCACTTTGAGCTATGCCACAAATCGTAACAAAAATGAAAGAAATGCTTGTAGATTGGTCTTCACAAAACAGACGAGTGCTACCTTTGGATCCGGTCCTTCATAGCAGCACCTCCTCCTGTGGTGTCTGTATCTGTCGCTGTCTAACCTTGCATGGGACAGACAGCATAACTGTGCGGTTTGGTAGACAGGACATTCATCTTGGAAAGCAGGAGGCGTGGGTTCTTGTCCATATGAGTATTCAGTGTTGTAAAAAGGAACTGAGAGCCACAGGGACTCTTTTCCTGTCTGTCAAACCAAACCCAAACATTTTTAGTAGGAGAGGGCAGTGACTAGGGTACCCTGGTGAACAACCAAGGAAGTGCTGGGTGAAGGTTATGATCCCTTCCAGGGAAAAGACAAGGAAAACTCTTATCAGAATGATCTGCAGCTCAGACTATGCAAGGATGCTGCCCATCAAACTGATGGGCAAAGGAGCTGATCAGTCTGGCCTTTATGTTCCATGCCTGTTGTTTTATGAGGGGGCCAGTATAGTCTTAACACCCTGAATTTCCACTAAAGTTGTTGATCTCTACGAGATGTAAAACTGGGATGGGTAGTACATCTCCTTGCTGTGGGTTATTGGTAAATCAGCCAGTCTTTTTAAAAAAAAAAAAATTAACATGTTCTCTCTTTGCTGTTCTTCCTCAGTGCATTTTGTAGGGAGAGCAGGCATGTGATTTTGGGCTGCCAGTTCCCCTGAGAGTTGGGGAACTGGGCACCTGGGTTCTGTGAGGCTTCCTACTGCAATGCTGCATTATTTGTGCACCCATAGGTGCCAGTTTCTTGGTGGAGAGCTAGGATGAAAAAAAAACGGAGAAGAAACTTGCTGTCGCATCTTGGGCGGTAGATGAAAGCTGGTGCAGTGACTAGTCCTAATACTGCTGTTTATCTTGCAGTAGTATCAATAATGTGGTGTTTGCTTTCCACACAAAAGATGTGATCTACGTCCCAAAGAACTTAAAGATCCTTTGAAGCTCATTGTGGTGGAAATGGTAGTTCTGTCAACCCAATCAGTCTTCACCCTGGGTACAACCTTGCCTAATCCTGATTGCTTGTGATTCCTGC
>NW_010226429.1:6479-6858 GCF_000690775.1 Eurypyga helias
GGAAAAAAAAAGGTTACTCTTGAAATAGGTGTTGAGCTCCCTGTGTTTTGTGAGAATGAAGTTGCCTGTAGATTCCTTACACGTTTTGAGCGAAATGGTAGAAATTTTCCTTGCACGAGAGTTGGAACCCACTGTATGGCAGAACACTTAGAATCCAACACCTCCTGTGTATTTGCGCGTTGGTGGGAAAAAACTGTTTAAAAGCTTTACAGTGTTTCTGCATCCGTGTTAAGAGCTCCCTAATGGTCAGGCATAAGCGCCATGACGTCGGCCTCTGTGTGTAGCATCTCTTCTCCATAGGGACAGGCTTTCTCGTTTGTTGTAAAGCAAATGGGATTTCAGTGAAATTTTAGTTGCCTCCCCCCCCCCCCCCCCCCCC
>NW_010226429.1:6882-23746 GCF_000690775.1 Eurypyga helias
AGCATTACTTAGGTAATTATAGTGTGTTTGTTAGGAGCCCTGAGAGCCTAAACTGAGCTCTTTGTCAAAAATGCAATGTTTCCCTTAATTAAGAGAGACTAGAAACAGCACCTGAATCTATTAATTAAATAGTCAAAGCTGATATCTATTTAGGATATATTAATGAGCAAAGCAAAATACATTTCTGACTGAAGTGTTGCCCAGAGTAAATGAGCTTCTGTGAAGCTTTTCTTATGGAGAAAAATAATCTTTTGGTGCTGAAACTGTCACACATAGACTGTCATGTAGCAAAACTCCTGTGAGATCCCTCCAAATTCTATGGTCCTCAGAACAATAGCCACTGTTTCTTCTTCAAAGCTCTTCAGAGATGTTAAATAATCCTTGTGACAGCCCTGTGAAGTGAGTATTGTAATTTTTTATGGATGGCAAAACAATTAGTTGGCATTGTCTCCAGCTGTACTGTGAAAGGGGATTTTCAAATTGCTCGTGGCTTGGACCGCCACTAAAACTTGCGGGGGGGTGGGTGAGCAGAGGGGTGGGTGAGTGGAGTGTGTCTTTCTGTCCCTTCTACCTGTAGCTGTGCTGATGAAAACCTTTTGCAGATGCAGTGATTGCTAGCATGCAGGTGCATACCTCAGGCTGGACCCTACGTGTCCTCATCAAGGAAGAATTTAGCTTGTTCTAAATTATCCTGCTTACGTTACTGGCATCACTTCTTGGGGGAGGGATGTGCAGAGCTGTTGGCTGTGCTGGTGTCTGTAAAGTTTGTCCTCGTGTAAAAGTTGGGTTGCTCAGACTGACTGCAGAGCACAAGTTTGCTCAGTTGTGGGATGAGGTCCTGGTTGGACTCAACCCGTTGGGCTCTTGCCAGGTTGGGCTTGATCAGGGTTGTAAGTTGCCTTGAGGTTGTGCTTTAACTCCCTTTGATCTAAAAATGTATCCAAAAACGCCACAGACACAGCTGTTTCCTTAGCTATGTGAAAACCAATGGTATCTTCAAGCTAAAGGAGGTCTGGATAACCAGGATTAAGTTCCCGTTTGGGTCAGACCAGCATTGCAGTTTTTCTGAGCAGCCTGGCTTTGGTTGTCGAGATGTATGTGTGTCTCCTCTTCTCCTCCACCAGCTCTGCCTGCTGCCCTTCCAGGAGTTACAAATGCCACAGCAGGTGGTCTGGGGAGGCAGTGTCTCTAACTACTGTTGCAAGAGTTGCCTAAGCTTGACTCTGTACAAAGAATGTTTTTTTTCTCCTGGAGATTCAAAGTTGTTTGCGCTTCAAATGCAGATTTGGACTTTTCAGGGTAACACAGTGGTGGAAATGTGTGCGTTATGTGCTGGTTCAAAAACACCCGGTCTTTCTTAACTTAGTTCTTGTGATGGTTTAGCATTATCAGTTTTCAGTTTTCTCCTGCTGGGTCAGTTTTCAGGTTCCTGGTAGTGATATAGGCTAGACTGCTTATAGACCTAAAGTGTGACAATGGCTGACACCATTAAATAACACTGCTATAATCAGTTTATTTGATAAAGGTAGGTTTTTCAACCCATTAGCCTTCCATCAGGTTTCAGTGTGAACATTTTTCCTGCTGCTGGCTGAGCAGAGATGCGTGGCTATACGGTTGACACGTGCCTCTTTAATGCCTAATGCAAGCGTTCATCTCCCAGTTGTGATTGATTGATCCAGCGTTATGCTGCACAGTGTGTACTTCTCCATGTGCCCCTTTGCTCCAAAAGCCTACCTGCATTCCTGGGCTCCCTACCAGCATGTCTGAGCTGAACTTGTCCTGTCGCACCCATCTGGTGCCTATGGCCCTTGGGTTATTAACTATAGCCAGCCTCTGCTTTGTGTTTGAGTTGCGAGAGGGCTGAAACCTAAGGGAAAGACAGGTTTTAATTTCTTGAGGTCAGTGAAGATTCTGTGGCTCAAACCACCCAGGCCCGCTGAGCAGTGTTGTTTTTCCTTCTGGTGGTCATGACAGAGGGCAATGCCTCTGGTTCCTCCTGGGATTGCTCGCAGAACAGGAGGTTGGAGCCCCTCTCTTCCTAGGGAGCATGAGGGTCTCGTCTCTATTTCAAGGATATTTTTTTTTTTTTTAATTCACTTTGCCTGTAATGTACCTTTTGGCTAAAATTATAAGCATCAGTGAGAATTTGGGCCGGATTCCAGATCCTGACTGATTTCTCCCCGTCCCCATCATTTCCAGTGAAATATCCTCATCACTGGGATCATGGGATTGAGATGGCTCTTGGTATTTTGTTTTGAGGTTTTGATCTTGGCTTTTGCTTACCCAGCCAACCCATGGTATGGGGACAGTGCCATGCCTTTTAGCAGTCTCTGCTCTTAACTCTTCCGAAACTTGTAAATGTTTTTCATGTTGAATTCGTGTGTGGTATCTTACCTGTGGAGAGAACAGCTACTTGAGAATAGATGTGCTTCATATATAGCTAACTGTCAAGGATGCACACGTGATTGTTCTTAAGAATTGAGATGCTGTAGAGTAATTGAGTTTCCTATTTGTCTTCTCAAGTTGAACTGGCTTTGATGGTGGAAACTGGACTGGCTAGCTTACCTCTGCAGTTCTGTTTTTCCCCAATGCCTTTCTGTGGTGGTGCAAGACCTGTTGCTGCCAAGCACTGCTGGATTCCTTTCAAGCTTTCCTGCCCAAATACTCATCAGAAAACTCGGCGAGCCCCCTCTCTCTGCCTGCTCTGAAAGGACTTGGTTTGCATTTGTTTTCCAGCAGCCTTACAGCAGCGTGTCTTCAGCTGAACCCTGAAGGCCGCGGTACCACTTCTACCTTGGGAAGTGCCTTGGCTGTAAATAGCTCGATGCTGGGAGATGAGGCAGCAACAGCGTTCCAGTGCTCTTACCCTGGTCCTTGGCTCTTCCCTGGCTGTCGTTGGCTGGCTGTGCCAGGGACACGTTGTGAGATGGGGTGTGCACCTTGGCTCTCACCTCGTACAGGCGTGCACGTTTGCTGCCTGGGTCCTGCTCAGCCCCAGGAAAGTCACTCAGCCTTACATTTGAAATGAAAACTTTGGTTAAAATGGCGTTGCTTCAGCTTGCTTGTTGCAGCCGTAGCCGTGGCTGTGCACTGAGGACCGTAACATAATTCATGGGAAAGGTTTTTGGACCATATAGTCTTGGAATGAAGATGTCTGTTAAACAAGTACGTATGCTTATGCTGTTAGATGTATACTCCTGGCAAGCTCTCCTGGGTGCTGCCGTGCCTGTACCAAAGCCCTCATGATGGTACTTTTCTTCTTTTAATTTACAGGCTTTTGCTAGCAATTTACCAATAAGGAAATAAGCTTTATTAGCTGAAAAGTTTCATTTTAGTCTCTGTACTGTAGATTTTTTGACTGTATACTCAGTACACTGCTGGAGTAGTATATCTGCTTTTCAGTAGCAGTATCATGCTGGAGAAAGAGAGCTGACTGCAGTAATGGTGGTGTTAAAGGGAATTGTATGTAGTAGCTTGGAAAGCAGGCTTTATGGCTTTCCAGGATCCAACAGTATCATTAGCTTTACTGGAAAAAAACAAGTTTCCTTGTTTTGCTGTTTACCTGATGAACTGGCATTCACAGCATCATCTTGGTTATAATTCACAGTAAAAATCAGATAGTGTTCACCATCACTGAAATAACGGGACCTGCTGTATGCAGCCCACTGTGAGCCTTAACTCAGTCAGGTAACATGCCTGTACCTTTCTCTACAGCAAAAGGAAGTGGTATAATGCTTTTCTTTCTTTTTTTCTCTTGCTCTGCTGCTTTTTTTTCCTGTCAATTTTTTAATGTCCTAAACCTGAAACATTTTCTACAAGTGCGTTTGTTCAGCACCCATTATGGTAGGACCGGTTTGAAGGTTGAACGTTTGGTTTTCATTCAAGTCATTACAGGTGGAAAGGCAGTAATTTACGTCCATCTGCACTAGGTCTTCCCACACCGATTCAACAGGTGTCGTGATGGATCCCAAAGGAAGCTCTGAACTACCAGGAAGGGTTGTCTGTGGATGAGTTGGCTTGCTGGGCCTGAGAAAGGCGGAAGGGAAACAGGCAGCAGCTTTACCACACTTGGTGTTGCGTTTGAAGTTAGCACTGGTTGCTCTTCACACCCGCTGCTGCTGCGGAAGGCACATCTATTGAGGACATGATTGGATTTAAAATGTCAGAGTGAAGACTTATTTTTAAGTGAAGGAACATCCAAAAAGAAGATGGGTTTCATATGGGTTTAACAAGCATTTCCTTAGTTGATTTATTTTAATAAAACTTTGTCGAGATGGCTTTTTTTAATTGAATATTTAAGCAAGTTGAAAGCAGGCATTTTACTATCTCTTTAATTTGTGCTGATACATGGTCTAGTGTAATTATTTTTTAATGTCCTTTTTAAAAATATGGTGCCCTCATCCTCTTGACCCTTTTCCTTCAAGAAAAAGTGGATTTAATTTTTTTTTGAGAGATATGTCTTCTGTATTGCTGCTCTGTTACAAGGAGGCGTGTGGGAGGGGTGGGCTTGGTGAAAAAATTGCTGGTTTTTAAAGTGATGGGTTCAGGCCAAGAAAGCTTTAAGAATGGTCTGAAGCATACTGTGGCATTTGTAAGCTCCCTTTATGAACCTCATGAATTCAGTTCTAAATACAAACCTTGCAGCATTACGCAGATGCTTTGTTTTCACTGGGTGACCTAAAATAACCAACTTACAGCTTGCTTTTTTTTTTTTTTTTGCCTGACTCTCCCGAAGGCCTGTCCTTTTCTTATTGATCAGCATTAACTTTACTGATCGGAGTCATATTCATGTGTGTGGGGAGTAGTGGAATAGTGAGTACTCCTGGGTGGGGGAGTGTTTTGTCACAGGGCAGATAAGACTGGCTGCTTACCTCCTGTCTAGTTGGCTCCTGCTCCTTCCCAGTGCAATAGGAATATCAACACTGAAAAAAGGTTGGCAGCATCTTTTCTAGTGGGATTGCGATTTTGTCTGAAAGGGAGGAGTTTTTGCTGGTTTTCTTAATCCCTCTCTTTGAATATGATCAACTACAACAGCCTCAATTTTTGGTGATGTCATTGCCTGCATTCATTTTTGCCTCTGTGCTTATGCTGGAGTTTCTTCTTTAATGCTAATCATTAGCACAGCTAGGTTGGCAAAACATCTAAGGGAAAAGAATGCCTCAGGCTTGCCTGTATTCTTACCAAATACCTGTTTTGATAGTAACCAAAAATGTAGCGCTTCCACGTAGCAGTTTGCAAACTTGAATGTGAGTCAGTCTTAGGTGGCTGCAAAAAAAGCCCAACCCCAAACCCTTCCCTTCTCTCTGACCCAAAAGCAAAAAGCAAGCACACTAGATGGGGATGCATGGCTATTCCTGCACAGTGGTTCCACTCAGCGTGAGCTGAACTGCGGCATCCAACTGAAGGCATCACCTTTTAAAAAACACTGTTTCCTGTGGACAAAGCTGGAAGAAAAAGTGAGTGAAAAAATGCATAAGGATGTCTAGAAAACATTACCATAAGGAAGGTTTACAGAATTAAGGTTGCTCTACGTAGAAAGCCTGCTGTGAGAGAAGGGAGGGAGTGAACTGCTTTCCATGCCCGGTGTAGAGAGGACAAGAAGTTATGGATTTAAGATGCAGAAGGGAGAGCTGGAAAGCTTTGGAAAAAGCTTTCCATTGCCCAACGGGAGTTGTGAAATCTCTGTTGCTGGAAAGAACTCAAAAAGAAAAGATCCTGGCAGATGCCTGTGAGAAGGTTTGGGTTTAGTGCTCCTGCACTGGGGACTGGAGTGCAGGGTCCCTGGTGGGAAATGCACTCTTAGGGGATGTGGGTAAGGGGCAGGGAGGAGTCAAAGAACAAAAGTTCTGGCCATCCCTGCTCACCCCTTAAGTTGCTATGCAAAAAAAGGGCGGGGGGGTGGGGTGGGGTGGGGCAAGAAATGAGTGACCATGAAGAAAAGTTAAAGGTGATGGAGAAGCTTAGCTGTCAAAGGTTGCGGACAGCTGGGTTAGGTAACCTCTTGTAATCCCCTTCAGCTGCACAGTGTAATTTTATTTTGCTGGAGTCTTTCGCTCCAAGCCTGCTCTGTTCTAGGAGCCTTGTGTGCTGTGAATTCCAGCACACTGGAATGCTGGTCAATCTGTGTGTTGGACTGAAGGACCCCAGGAAGGATATTGGTATTTTTGCTTTTCTAACAAGGGGCCTTTTGAATTAGTGGCTGCTTTGTACCTTCCTCTTCAAGCGTGTGAAACAATTCACTTGCAGTCCATGTGTGTTCCATGCACAAGGTGGAGCAAAGCTTTGAAGGTGTTGACCTTGAAGATCAGCCTCAAAACTGGAGCCTGAACCCAGCTACCAGAAAGACCGTGGTGCCAGTTTCCTTTTGGTATGCTATTTTTTTTCAGCCATTCGGCTCTCGGTGAATTTCTGTGACACAGAATTAATTCCTGACGACCAGCCAAAGTACCTTAGAGTTGCTCTGGCCAGAAGCGGTAACCACCAGCAATGCGTGGAGGGCACTCAACAAAAGCTGAAAGGCAGGGCAAACCTCATTCAGAAGCTAGCCTGCAGAATTTAAATGCAAGCGCTGGTTCTTTCTACAACAGACTACTGCCTGCCTTTTTGGGATTACAGCCATTGCACGAAGCTGGTGGGTGCTGAAGGAGTTTAGTAGAATGATAAGCAATGAATTAAAATCTGAGTCAAGTTCCTGGCTGCCTGTACTGGTGAACACTTCGCTAGCAAGTATTAGAAACGAAGTACCAGAGAATTTATGGACTGTGATGGTCTGTCACTGTGCACGAACAGAGAAGAAATACCATCCAGTTCCCTGAAGTGCTTGCTTGTATGAGTGGTATGCCTAAAATTGTTTGGCAGGATGTATGGTCTTTGCGTTGTTGGTAAAGCACAAGCGATCTAGGATGCCCCACACAAAAGAACTTCGTGTTCTTGGAGTTCTCCCCCCAGCAGTGGCCAGTGCCTAGCCTTGGCAGTGCTGAGGGGTCATTGGCTGTGTCTGAAAAACTCATCAAAAGTGTGTATGTCTTTAATATTAACAAGACACAACGTGCCTCCTTATGACCACAAGGAACTTCATTCTTCCTGTCGCTGACTGGAGCATGTGCCTAGGTAGGGGAGACTGAACTGAGATAAATTGAGCCTCTGTTGAATGACTCAATAGCTGTTGGGGGAATTTGTAATGCACTGCTCTGTAAAATGCCACGTGTTCTTATGTGGAAGGGAGCCCTGCTGTGTTTCTGCCTTAATTCCAGAATGGGATTCTGTACATTGGAAGGATTTTGGATGTTATTGTTTGGTAAATGAACCCTGAATCTTGGAAGACTCAGTCTTTTGCAGATAATGTGGTATTTGGAGTTCACAAATCTGGTGTAATCTGGTAGAATTACACCTTTGAGAGAGGGTATGAACAGCAGAAAGCCAGGACCTGCACATTGCAATACGTGCCTGCTCTGGCTAGTCAGCAAGTCCTCATTAGCTGTGCGCTTCTAAACCCGGGAATAATTGTTACACGAAATAAAAATCCACTACACTGATACAGTTTTTCTCTGCAGGAGTGTCTGTCTGACAACAGCCTGTTTGACAGTGTTGCCAAGTACATATGATTTGGTTAAAGTGGGGATTTTTTTTTTTCCCCAATATGATTTTTGCTTGAAACTTTAACTTGCGGATCTTCTCTAGAAGAGGGTGGATCTTCTCAGGCAGGTGAATTTGTGCATTTGTGCATAAGCAAACTTACCTCGATCTAATTTTCTCTTGGTCACCTTTTCCTCCTCCCCATTTCATCCTACTTATTACGGGTTTTGTCAGGGCTCTTTTTTAGGTATTTGATTCAGTTGCCAAATTACAGTAACGAGCAGGTAGGTTTAATGCTGCGTTGCATGGTAGATGAAGTAATTGTACTAGCAACGCTTAATCTTTTGTGTATTTCATTTTTGTACTTACACTGTAATTAGATCGGGTTTTCTTTATTGTACTTCTAACCATTTTTCTTCTAGACATATGTGGGGAAGGGAGGGGGAAAAAAAAGAAGGGAGTGAAAAAGGCCTTTAACTGTTCCTGGGTTTTGTTGGATTTATGTTTATGTAAGCATGTCTGCCTGGGGTGCGGGCTGCGGTTCTTCTCTCCTGAGTCCCATTGTGTAGGTAGCCAGCAGACCTGAACCCACGGTTAGGTAGATACTCAGTGTTTCAGCTGTGAACTCAGCCAGCAGGTTTTTGGAAAGGGTCTGGGTTGAAACAGAGTAGGAGGGGGGTGAGATGCTGGCAGGGCTCTGTAGGTTCATCTCTTCAACGCATCCTTTTCTGGGACTCCTGCCTTGCTCCAGATTCCTACAGCACATCCCTCCTGGCCTTGCTTACTGCTTCTCCAGATCTCTTTCACATCTTGAATTTGCTGTTTGTCAAATGTCTTTATTTCCTCCACCATGAACTCATGGGGTTGTTTCTGCTGCTTCCTCCCCTCTGTACCCTGCTGGGGTGCTTTCCACTGCTTTGTTGGAGGGTGGGAGGCTAGGGCTGTTCTCTGGAGGTCTCTCATAGGCAGTTAAGAGCTGCTGCCCATTTTTTAGGATGGCAATATCTCTTCTTTTTCTTGGGAGTCCTAGTTTCCTGCTTTGGGTCCGGATGCAATCCTACTTTATGTAGCGATCCTATCTTAAGATTTATTCAGCTGTTAACTTAGCACAGGCAGCTTTGCAGTTCTTGTGATGGGAGTGATAATTTCTGCATGTGGAGGGAGCTGCAGAAGCTCGCTGAAGACCCTGGTTAGGTTGGCCAGTTCTTGACTGCAGCCTTTTCAGTTGTTTGAGAGGTAATTTTGGGAAGATGAATGTAATTGGGTCAAAATTCAAACTTCAGCTAAGGCTGATTTATTGTATATGGGTGTATTTTGGTTGCTGGGCATCACTCCCAATAGAAGCTGGAAAAACTGAAGTGTTCAAACTAATTTTTACAAGTGGTCTTTCCTGCTGGCAATGCGTGGTTTTCTTGACATGGTTTCGTTGCTGATTCCTGAACACTAATTTCTGTTTTTTATTAAATGTACTTTTGACTGTCTGACAGAAATGCATTGGTGAAAGTAATAAAGCCCAAAGGGGAACAGAAACATTTCCTTTTGGCTTAGTGTTTTTTGTATAGATCAGCTCTGGCTGTGTCTTGTTTTGACCTATTTCATTCCTAGTATGAATCTGAGATGTGAGTCCTGCGAGTGAGCAGAGTGAAGTTAATAAAACACATGGGTAAGGTAAGGTGGAGTTCTTGGAGCCTTAAGCCATGCTAATGTCACCTTTGTTCATGGCATCATGGTGCTTCCCATTGGTAATTGCAGTGGCCCTGGAGAACAGGGTAGCAGCTCTGCAGGTAGAAAACGCTTTCTAAAAGTGTGTGTGTCAGGTAGTTAATGTCTATAGTTAATGCCTTTGATACCTGAAACCTGGGGTCTTGAGTTCCTAATGTCTATGCTTCCATACTGGAGCCTGATTTTACTCTGCTCTTAATAAAAGGAAACCATCATGTTCTCTCATAAAGCGATAGTGGGAAACAGCGTTGTAAATCACTTGACTCATTTTGAAAGCCTAGTGCTTTCATGCTGCTGTCCTCTATTTGCCTTCTGTGCAGCTCAGTTTTTAGTGTGCGCTCTTCTTCCTGAGGCCGCTGTTCTCCAAAGTTTCTTCCGTTATTTGTCGGACCAATACCATGCAAAGTATTCCAAGTATTTACTCTGAGAAAGCAGCTTTCTTTTCTGCACACTGAAATCATATGGCCGCCATCCACCAAATGAACTGGCTGGGAGCGGGTAGGATGGAGGGACCGGTCTGGTTCTAAATCCAGTTGTAGTCTTCCCTGCTTTAATTAGATGCTGTAGACATCAGTGGGGCAGCTGAGATACCCTAGACTGCCTAAAGTGACATTCGATGTTCAGGTATTTCCCCTCCCTCAAAGGGTACCGGTTTCCCAGTGGTCTGATGTCACATCTGCCAGTCCCACATGGATATTGTGGTTGCGTCTTGGAAACATCTAAAGATGATACTTGGCGCCTGTGTTTAGAAACCTAGATGTCTTCCATAGGTGTTGGTAAGAATTTGAAGGAACAACTGTTTCCTGCCTGTTAACCTAGATGCCTTCATAACTGATAGGCCTTTCCTCAAGCCTCAGTTGTCTTTTCACCTCCTTTTTGTCTGTGTTTAAAGCCAAACCCTTTAAGTGCCAATAAGTAAATACACCCAGACGTCAGTGTGTGGATTCAGTTTGAAGTTACTTGACTCTCATGAAGATGTAATTTCATTGCTATAAGACTCTTTAAAATGTCAGGGTAATCCACAATACTGTTCCATGGATTCAACACTGCAAAAATGCAGGTGCGTAAGTGTATGAATAGTGTGCCTTCGAAGATAGATATTTATGGGACGGCAAGTGCTGTCAACCTTAATATTTTTGTTGTTGTTGGGATCAAGATTTTTATTATGCATTAAATAGTTTGTAGGCTGCTGAGCAAAGTGATGTCTCGTTGGCTTTCTTCCCTGTTCCTGGCCTGCAAGTGTCATCCCCATTTTAATGAAATAGCATGTCTCTGCTATGATGAAGGCAAAATGATTAAAGTAGTGAATTAAGGCATGGTGAGATTACTTTTTTCTTAGTTTCCCACAGTTCTTTAGTATAGTACTTCCAAATTAATAAATTGGAACACTACATGATAGCTTTATAACTCTGATGTTCTAAACAAACAAGACTCATGTCCAGAGCTTTTCAGCTTTGGAAAAATGTTCGTCATGTGAAAAGCAAAGTTGTACCTTAACAAAAAGTACTTGCATCTCTGTGCTTTCCAATCCTCTGTTATTCGCCAAAACACTCAGATGTATACGTCCTCTTGATTTCAAGATTCCTATGTGTCCTGAATGGAGCTGCTTTATTATTATCATCATTCATAAAGAGTATTTTGGACTTTGATAAAGGGGCCACAGCTGCAAAACCACCTTAGAGTAGAAAATATGACAACCCTCTTGAGCTGTGGAGAGAATGATTAGTGCGGATATGAAGAGAGAGTGCAGCCTCTGAAAAGCAGTCACATCAGTGGTGCAAATCTGGGTGGAGATTCATGGAGTCTCTGAACCTTGTTGATCTTGGTATCTGAAGGAAAGTGATGCAAGTTACTTGGTCACTAAGCACTGTGTTTTTAATAAAACTCCTTGTATATAGGTGTGCATAAATGGTCTACATAGATTCAGTTGTTTATTATTTTGAGTAAGCATTTAATGGTTTAAATACCTTTCTAGGAGGGAAGGCATACAGTGGAAAGAGAGGAGATTTTTTTTTGTTTGTTTGTTTTTTTAAGTATGTATTCCTTTTCTCTTAGCTTTTTTCCATGTCCAAGAGAGAGGAGCATAGTTACCTGTTTTTTAAGAATCAAGCAATAAGCAGAGCTTTAAGCCTAGAAATAAATAATTAGAAACCTTCCCCTCAGCTCAATAATTCATGCCCATCTATGTAGTAACAGCTCTTCAAATGATGTTTGATCCAGGTTATTACACTGCTGAAAAGCAAACATCCTTTCCTTTGGAGTGCATCAAAAGCTGGATGCGGTTGTAGTTAATGTGTCTGATTTCAGGAGGTATTAACAGTAAAAATAAGCACATTCTCTTCGTCTAAAAATCAGCGAGTTCTTTGTATATGGGTCAAAATGCACTGGAGTCACCAGTATGTAAATTGAAAAGCAAAATGTCTTACTTAATGACAGCATGTTATAATATTGTAATGAAATGAGTAAATAATACTACAATTAGTGCTTTCTAAATAGTTCAAAGTGTGTTTGGGGGTTGTAATCAAATGCCGCTCAGTGGCACAACAAACCACTGGCCGTGGGGCAGAGTGTGTTTCCAGGGGCTGGATGGAGCTTGGGCAGGAGGAGCCTGCGACGCTGTTCTCGGGGCTGGGCAGCGGGGCAGGACATGGGATTGAAAAGCCAAGTGTGTGGCGCCTGGCTAACGTGCTTGTGAGAAATCATAACCGTTCCTTCTGACGGTAAAAGGCACTCAGAAATCTGCTTGTACTGACTTGTGCTGCCCAATAAAACTTGCTGAAGTCTATGACAATACTCCTGAAATTCATCTGCCTGTGTAAGAGCAGTGCCAGGACTGGCCTTGGCGATCCAGAGTGTATTTCTATGTTTGCTTTACATGTGTATAAAAAAGTCACCCTGATTATGTGACTTTTCCAAAGGGTATTGATGCTTTAAGCAACATGAGATTGCGGCTGATTCTTTGAAGGATGCGAGTAGCGCTGTGCATGCGTAAGGGTCAGTAAGTACTTGCTGTTCCTCTCCGGATGTGCTCTGCACCGGCGCGGGCAGGCACGAGCCATGTTAGCAATGCCTTCCTAATCTTTTGACATGCTGCTGGTGCGTGCAGCTGGACACGTGGCAGTAGCAGGGTGTGCAAATATGCAAGTGTCTGACCAGCTGTCTCTTCTGCTGGTGATGCCGTGGGGCACCTCGTCTGTGAAAGAGCCCTGGATTAAGGAGAATGCGCGACCGCGGAGTCGGCCATCCCTTTGGGCTGGGCAGCCTGAGCCGTGCGAGGGTAGGTCTCATGTGAGGTGCAGTCAGGGAGGCTCCTCTGTCTGCCTGTGCCTGGAGGCCCTGGCCCGTGTGGGCAGCGTGTGGTCCCCCTGCTCCTGGAGCAGCAGTCCTGGCGGTGGAGCAGCCGGCAGCGCTTCTCGTGGACCTCTCTGGGGCCCGAGCCTGTCTGCTGAGGAGCCACAGGGCCCTGGTGTGACGGGATTACCTGTTGTCTGGCACAAGTGGAGCAACCTTATTTCTCAGTTTGCTAAAAGTGGATTAAGATTTGATATTTTAAGGTGATGATTGTGCTGGGGGGCAAGGTGGAGCTGGGGACTCAGAAAAGAAAAGCTGTAATGCCCCTAGGTGTGTCCTTGATGACGTCTCCATCCACTTACCCCTGAACGCGCTATGCTTAGGATGCACTGTCAACGTAGGATTTTCTTCTGTGTGCCAACAAATACTTTAACCTTTAATTATTCATATTGGTTTATGGGTTCCGTATTCCTGAAATGGTAATCCTTTTTTATCACTCATCCACTTGGGAAATTTGTCTTTACGTGTGAATTTTTGTTTCTTGTGAGGGTCGTGAGACAGTTTTTTGCCTCCCATGATGGATGTAGAGAGGCACCTCACTCCTTTTTTTCTTTTTTTAATCTTTTAGTTTCTTAGTAAGGTAGGAAGTGGCTGTACTGTTCCATTTTATCCTCTAGTTGCATCTGGGAAATGAGAATTGGAGGAAACCTAACCTCTATGCTTAGGCTGAAAACGAGGTGTGAAAACAGGCTTCTGATACGTAGATGACATGACTGGATTGCATAGAGCTTGAGGGATGCAGCACCCAAATCTGTCACATGGAGATTAAAAAAAAAAAAGGTCTGGTTCCTCACATTTTGACTGTTCATTCAGTTTTTTTCCTTTCCCCTTCTTTGTGTTTAAAAAATTAACTTTATTTTCTTTTTCAGTATAGGAAAACTGGCTTATTTGGGCAATGTTATTCTCTTACAGTCAAATGTTATCTCTCTTTCTTTGGTTTTAAAATTTTAAAAAAGTGCTGTGAAATTAATCTGAAAAGCAGTAGGTACCCTTTTAACACAAGTAATGGAGTTCCCAGGCGCAGAAGCAATTGGAAGCAAGGGGAAGCACACTTGCAAGAAGCAATAGATCTCTTTATGATTATGTTTAATACTTAAAAGGCTTTCTGCATGGGGTGCGAGTAAACTGCTGGCTGTCTTCAGGGTTTGGGAAGGACTATTCCCCTTTCCCTGAGTTATTCTGGGGTCATTTGAGTACGTCTATATGTTAGCAAGGCTTTTTGCCTCTCCTGATACCTCCAGACTGAGCGCTGCTTGGCACCACTTCATGCAGCGTGAGGGTCACTGAGCTCATCCAGAGTGGTGTTACACGAGTTGTGAAGAGACTATTTGGAGTTGGTGTTGGGAGGAAACACGCCTTGGAATGCCTGTGGTTATTGTTTGGGTAGTATTGTTTGAGTAGCTTTTATTTGGTCTGTCTCTTTTGTGTGTTGTTTTTTAAATTTTAATTGGAAACATAAATCTAGGTGGAGGCAAAAAGAGGTGTACCAAAACCCCCTGGTTTTACTTTCCTAAGATTTTTAGGAGGCTCATTTTCCCTGAATTGGTGTTTTGCCCATGACTTTCTGTGTACATGGATGATGCTGTGTGTATCTTCTGCCTTCTGCCTAATGGCAGTGCTCAGTTGCAGAAAGTGTAGGCTTTTATGTAGTGTTTTCTGTTTGTGTGTTTTGTTGGATGTGATTTTTAGAGCAAAGACACGAGTAAACTCTCATCTGAGGAGGAAATTGATCCCTCTGTCTGCCTCCCCTAGCAAGTTACCATCCCACACCTAGTAGAGGTGAGAGAAGCGTGCTGTGCTGCCCTAAATAAACTTGCTGTGTTCCCAGAGGCTGATTGCTTTCATTGATAGAGCTGTAGGCCAGACAGACCAACCTGCTTTAAAGCCTCTGCGGCTAATGAATTGGCCAGCACGTTTTGATCTGGCCTGTACAGCTTGCTGCCTTGGCTACCCTGACTGTGAAGTTCAGATCTTTACACCTTTATGTGGCTAACCCCTTTAATTTGGTTATTGTTAATTGATCCTGTAGCTGTTGCTTGAAGAAGCTGACAGAGAGCCCAGCTAGGTAGTCCCTTGCTTCCTGTGCTTTCGTGTATCGATACCTGGTGTCCTGGTGTCTCCTTTCCTTTTGCATAGATCACGACGTCCGCACACATCTGATCCCTTGTAGAGCTGGTGTCCAGGTAAAATTTCGCTGCTGTACCTTGTCACAGAGCTCGGAACAACGTAGTAAACCAACAGTGGCAGTACTGATCAAGGCAGCATGCAAAGGAATACAGTGGCTTTGAAAGAGCATCTGCTTCCACATGTCATTTGGACAGGGGGTCGCTAGGTGTAAGGGTTTGTCACCTGGAAGAATCAGGCTGTGTGTGAGAGTGACTGGGGACATGTTTTGGGTTTAGCGTTTTTGTGGTGTGCTGTGACGTGGCATCACGTACTGCCTGCCCAGCGTGGGGCTGGTCGGGGTACTGCATCAAGCACCGCGTGGCAAGCTGGACCCAGGTTCTCTGTTGTGGGGAGTTTTGCGCTTGGAAAACTCAAACTTGGAATAGTCAGTGGTCTGAGGAAACAAACAAACAAAGTTGTTTTTTCCCTCATGTCCCCTCCTTGCCCCATCTCCTGCACAGAATTTTTTTCCTTGTTCTGTTTCTTTTCCACCTCCCGTGCATCTTCAGTTAAAAGATATCAAACAATTATGTACATCCTTTTGCTTTCTCTTTTTAGGCTGCCTTCACTCATTCTACATTTTGTTATCAGTATGCTTTCTTTCTTTCCCTCTATATCTTTTTCTGAACTTTCTCTTACTTCCTTTTCTTGCCCCTTTTTCATCCCCCAGCCCCTTCACAGCCCCACCCCTTGGGTTCTTGGGTCCCAAGCCAGAGGTGCGCAGGAATTATCCCAGGGTTAACCCTGTCTCTCATAAATCTGTACTCAAACTATAACTTGCCTCTGAGGAAAAACTCCCGGGTTTGATTTAAACAGTGGTTAGTCATGAAGACTACCCTGGCCCTCGGTAAGTTGTTGTGGTGGCTGGTGATCTTTGCCCAAGTACATGGCTTGTGACCTGAATTCTTTTTTTAGTTTCATCCAGAAGCTGGTGACTCTTGTTTACCAAGGTTTGGTTCCAGCAGATGAGGTTTAATCTGGTAAAACTGGTTTCCATGGTTTTTGTGGTGGGGTTTTGGTAGCAGGGGAGGGGCCACAGGGGTGGCTTCTGTGAGAAGCTGCTAGAAGCTTCCTTAGCTCCAAGTTGGACCTGCCTTTGGCCAAGGCCAAGCCAGTCAGGGACAGTGGCATTGCCTCTGTGATAAGGTATTTAAGAGGAGAAAAAAACTGCTGAGGAACCATCATTGGAGATAGGAGTGGGATGTGAGGGACACAGCCAGACATGCACCCAGGTCAGTGCAGAAAGGCGGGAGGAGTTGGCTGGAGCAGAGGTTCCCCTGCAGCCCATGGTGAGAGGGCTGGCTGTGCCCTGCAGCCATGGAGGGTCACGGGGGAGCAGAGACCCCCCTGCAGCCCAGGGGGGGGCCCACGCCCCAGCAGACAGCTGTGCCCAAAGAGCCCGTGACTCCGTGGGAAGAACACACTGGAGCAGGCTGCTCCTGAAGGACGGCACCCCGTGGGAGGGACCTGTACCGGAGCAGTTCATGAAGAACTGCAGCCAATGGGAAGGACTCATCTTGGAGAAGCTGGTGGAAGACTCCCATGGGAGGGACCCCATGCTGGAGCAGGGGCAAAGTGTGAGGATCCCTGAGGAGGAAGGAGCAGCAGAGACAGCGTGTGATGGACTGACCACAGCCTGTTCCCCATCCCCCTGTGCCACTTGGGGAGGAGGTCGAGAAATGGGGAGCAAAGCTGAGCCTGGGAAGAAAGGAGGAGTGGAGGTCTTCTTAAGATCAGTTTGTCTCATTATCTTACTCTGATTTTGATGGGTAACTAATTAAATTGATTCCCTGACTCCCTTCCCTCCTCCCCCTTCCCAGTCAAGTCTGTTTTGCCTGTGACTGTAACTGGTGAGTGGTGATCCCTCCCTGTGCTTGTCTCGACCCATGGGCCTTTTCACCAGGGGGAAGGAGTGAGAAAGTGGCTACGTGGTGCTTAGTGGCCAACTGGGCCTAAACCATGACACCATGTAGGGATATGTGATCAAGTTTGTGGTTTTGTCTTGTTTTTCTTTAAACTTGAAACAACTGTCCTTGTTGAGTCTCCTGCT
>NW_010226429.1:23764-32222 GCF_000690775.1 Eurypyga helias
TGAAACTGTTTGTGAAGCTCTTCCACACACACTTTTCAGTCTGTGAACGTAATCCTTGAACTACTGAAGGCAGAACTGGACATGGTGACGTGCATACATGACAACCCTGTCTCCTGTTTGTATCAGCCCCTCAGTACAGCAAGGTGCTGTTTCTTTCTCCCATTCCTCCCCATGCTTCCTGACCACCACCCTGCATCTTCAACATCGTTGTTCGCTCTTGTTTCTTCTCTGGCCTTTCCCATGGCATTTTCCTTTGCCTGCTCTCCCTTGCTCAAGGACTTCCCAACTTCTGATGACGTGCATGTTTTCCTCTGTACCATTTCTCCAGAACCTAATTTTTGTGCCTTCTGGGTAGAGGGACTGACTGGTTTGAAAGCCATTGGAAGACTGTTAGTATGGTTCTACTCTTCAAGATGGCTTTTGAGGAAGCAATGATTCCAAGTCATGAGGCTCACTGGGGTTGGGAATGAGCTATATACATAGAACCCTCTGTTTGTTTACAGTATTTAGAATTTAAAAAAGCTCTCTCTCTGCTTTTCCAGGTGCCTTTCAAGGCTTTTGTGGGGAAAGTAGTCCTTTTGGTCACCTGGAAGAAAACCAGTGGAAAAAATCTAACCAGGCTCATACACAGGACTCAGCATTATTAAAATCTTGATAGATAGACAGAATGTAATAGTTTTATTTGTACTGCAACAGTGAGGACCCATTTGCTTTAAGCCTTATAATTTGCAGGGCTTGAAATAAGTCTTGGAGGCTGTTGATTTCTAAGTTCACGAAGGTAGATATTTGAGGAGAGCAAGTGGTTTTTGGGTTTTTTCCACCCTTCAATTTGACAGTCAGGCTAAGTCTGTTCTGAGGAAAACTGTTGCTTGTCTTGGAAAGGTCATTCACATATTCAAATGACAGCACACAAGAACAGAAAACTAACTCAGAGCAGGTGCCCAGAGATGCAGTAGGAGTTACCTGCTTGTCTGTTATTATGCCTGTCATCAAGGAAATCTGGTGAATGAGTCTCCAGTTGCCAGCAGGATAAGGAACTTACAGTGAACAATAAATAAGAGGCCCACGGGGAGCACCCGCGGCATCATCTTTCGCACAGACTGAAAGCTCTTTTCTGCCCTGCAGAAAAAGAACAACTAAGTAAAACTTCAGTATGCCACTGATGGGACACATGTGAAGCATTAGGAAAAATTAAAAGGTCGGGTTACCTGCCATTCTCACTGAAGTTAGATCCTTATCTCTATGCTAACAGAATTAAGAGCAGGTTTTACTTACTTTTCAAAGAAAGGAGAGGATCTGCCAGTCTGGCATAGGAATACAAACCCACTTTTGTTCCTCAAAACTTAAAATTGCTTGGTGAAATAGATTGTATTATGTGAAATGCTCGTGGTGCACATGTACGTTCATGGTTGTAATTTTTCATTACGTGGTTCTTTACCTTTGCATGGTGAGTACATCTGTCTGGGGGGTGGGATACTATCAGTCACTGAATATGTTGGAAGTGGGAAGACTGTAGTAGTCCAGCCGTAGATTTAGCGTTTCATTGAACAAAAATGTGAAATGCAGTTTTGTTCCATAGGATTTTTTTGGCAGCTTGGAAATAGAGGCCATCAAAGCTGAAGCTGGTTTGTACCTTTTATTATGGGTCTAATGTAACTGATCTGTGACCTGGCTGGAGGGACAGGAGGATGCTCATCAAAGCTTTGTAACTGAAAGAAGCCAGTTAGAGAACAGGGCTTATTTATCAAACTTTCTCTTACAGGTGAGACTACCTGGGAGCTTTATCTTGTGTGATGAGTAAAGAATTCAGCTGTGCAGGGGGTTTTTTTAATAGTGGTGGTAGATTTTTCGTATGAAGTGCTGATAATGTATTTTAGATACAGGCTTGTTCCACATAAATACTCCTGTGCAGGCATGTATTTGCATAGAATTTGTCATAAAAATGAAATAAACCAGAACATGTCCACCAGATGGCCTTGACTGACCTCTCTTTGAATCAACACACTTGCATGGCCACTTGGTTTTGCCAGATTAGCAAGCAGGAGCCTCTTTGCTTATCTGCTGTTTGGTCTCTGTGCCCTGGGATTCGCTCTCCAGTGTTGTAGGAAGCCTTTCTGAGGGTGCCAGAATTTTGAAAGCATGAGCTCAAATACCTGTTCCTGCCGTTCTTCCTTCCATTTCCATTTCTTGGTTGCCTTCAGACAGCAAGGTGGAACCGCTGCTTGGTGGCATGATCTTGAGAATCATTAAGATGTTTAAGCTGCAGCAGGCGTGTGGGTGACTGTGCAGCCTGGCTGTTCAGCTGCTGTGGCTGATGCAGGTGGAGGAAGAAACTGAACAGCTGCTTTTGGATGCCTATACCTGCTGCAGCCTCTCCTGGAGGAGTTTTTGCATATGGAAATGAGCGTGGCCTGGTAGGGAGAAATAGCTATGCAGGACAACAGGGTGTTTGGCAAAGCCAAATGTTGGGTCCTGCAGTTGCATCACAACAACCCCCTGTAATGCTACTGGCTTGGGGACGATTGGCTGGAAAGCTGCCCGGCAGAAAAGGACCTGGGGATGTTGGTTGACGGCCACCTGAATATGAGCCAGCAGTGTGCCCAGGTGGCTAAGAAGGCCTGCATCAGGGACAGTGTGGCCAGCAGGACTAGGGCAGTGATCCTCCCCCTGTACTCAGCACTGGTGAGGCCACATCTCGAATCCTGTGTTCAGTGTTGGGCCCCTCACTGCAAGAAAGAGACTGAGGTGCTGGAGCATGTCCAGAGAAGGGCAGCGGAGCTGGGGAAGGGTCTGGAGCACAAGTGCTGTGAGGAGCAGCTGAGGGAACTGGGGTTGTTTAGCCTGGAGAAGAGGAGGCTCAGGGGAGACCTGATCGCTCTCTACAACTACCTGAAAGGAGGTTGTAGCCAGGTGGGTGTTGTTCCCCCAGGGGACAGGACAAGAGGCAACAGCCTCAAGTTATGCCAGGGGAAGTTTAGATTGGATATGAGGAAAACTTTCTTCACTGAGTGGGTTGTCAGGCGTTGGAACAGGCTGCCCATGGAAGTGGTTGAGTCAGCATCTCTGGAGGTGTTTGCATGGATGAGGTCCTTGGGAACTTGGTTTAACGGTGGTATGAGCAGTGTTAGGTTTACAGTTGGACATGAAGATCTCTTGGGTCTTTTCCAACTTAAAAGATTCTGTGGTTCTGTGACAAGGGCAGCTGCTGGTGGGAGCACAGCCTCTGCATGCTGAAGGTCAGCTTGGCAGCGCTGATGCTGGTCCAGGGGAGCTCTCTGCTGGAGCACATGGATGTGATAGTTCCCTTCTGCCTGGCTCACTGTGCAGCCATCACTGCCTGGGAAATTGCTGTTGTGTCACTGCTCCTGATCCGTTGTTTCTCAGTACAGTGTCTACTTTTGATGTAGAGCTGCTTGGCATTATGCCGAAGGGCATTAGTGCCGCAGTAGCTCCAGGAGTGTCTTGGCATTACTGATAAAGCCATTAGCCTTGAGCCTTCCCTTTCCCAACCAGATTTCCTGGTGTGTTAGTAGAGAATTGGCCTTAATCTTTTTGGAAATTCGCAAACTAGCAGAGAGGCCTGTGCTGTCAGGATCCTTAAACTCATTCTAGCATCTTTGTCAAGGAGAAGAGAAATAGTTCTGTAGAAAGACATTCTCTGTAAGGTTGCTCTGGGCAATGGCTTCCTTGCCATTCCCCTGGCTTCACTGTTAACACTTCACTTCCCTGCAGTGTTTCTCTAAGGTGGATGGCAACCTGGAGGATTGCATTTACCCTTGTGAAAGGTTACTGTGTGAACTTAACCGTGCAGACTTTAAGCCAGTGGAGTACAAGTTGCTGCAAAACCTGTCCTCAAACTAGTACGGGTTTCGTGGAATGCAGGTGCAGGCGTGTCACAAGCTCATAGCTTTTGGATGCTCCTGATTGATACTATCCTTGAGAGGACTGCATCGATGTGACTTTTCCTTGAGCTTTGCTATGTGATAATGGTTTCTGTCTTGCCATTACTTTCATGTGCAGTAGCAAAAGCCTTGAATTTTTGCTGTTCCAGTATTTGGAGTTGGAAATCCTGTGGACTTCCTAAGGGAATGTGCTTGCTCCTTAAGTGCTATAGGATATGCTTGGCCGAGGATGATGATTTTGGCCAAGAACACTGCACCAAAACGTTTTCTGCATGACGGGCGCTCCTGTATCAAATTTGGCAGCTGTTTCCTCATATTGCTATCTTGTGCAGCGCTGTCCTCTGCAAATTCTCTCTTCTCTCCCTAGGGAGAATGCACACTGGTGAGCTGATTCATCAGCCCAGTGATTAGCTGTGCTCAAATTAGTCCTTTCCCCAGGCTTCAGAGTATTGTCCAAACATGAACAGGAGTGGATGGTACTAAGGTATTTGTCTACAGCTATGGTCAGGATTTATCCTTGGCATTTCTGAGGGTCCTGTTGTCCCATTTGGAGATGGAGCCTTTTCTGTCCCCTCTTGCAGGCAACTGCCAGATCTGCTTAGTACATTCCCTACAATGAACTTTTAGATTCCTTTCTTCCCTGCCCCCTACTTCAGCTATTCCCTGTTTTCTGCTACTCAAATCCTTAGAAGCAAAGTGAGCTGCCTGATAGATTTTTTTTTTTTTTTTCCCCCTTATGTTCTGTAGCTGTTTTTTCCCTCTTTGGGAAGCAAACACTGAGGTCCACCAGAGGATTTACGTCTTGGTGGTGATAATGTGAGTGTGTATGAGATCTGGTATCTCTCAGATTTCAGTGGCTAATGCTCTTGGTTGGGAGGATAGGTCAGCATGCATATGTAGTGCAGGAGCTGGAATGACTGAAAAAATATTCCGGTCTCTAGAAATAATGATAAAGATCTGGTGCCGTCCTGTTCCATCCAGTCCCCCTCCCCGCCATCAGTTTAAAATATTTCTCCTCAGTTGTGGAGAGTCCTTACAATCTCATGTCAGGGTGAGCCTGGATGTGAGGAAACATTCCATCCATCCCTTGATACCTCCTTTATGTAGGATCTAGGAGGACGGGAAAGGGCCAGGGCAGTAGACATCTTATATGCATGTCTGAATCCCACAGGGCTCAGTCTTGGGGCCGGTCTTGTTTAACATATTTATCAATGATCTGGATGAGGGGATTGAGTGCTCCCTCAGTAAGTCTGCAGATGACACTAAGTTGGGTGGAAGTGTTTATCTCCCTGAGGTAGGAAGGCTCTGCAGAGGGATCTGGACAGGTTGGTTCAATGGGCTGAGGTTAGTTGTATGAGGCCAAGTGCTGGGTCCTGCATTTAGGTCACAACAACCCCAGGCAGCGCTACAGGCTTGGGGACGAGTGGCTGGAAAGCTGTCAGGCAGAAAGGGATCTGGGGCTGTTGGTTGAAGGCCAACTGAACATGAGCCAGCAGTGTGCTCAGGTGGCCAAGATGGCCAGGGGCATCCTGGCCTGTATCAGGAATAGTGTGGCCAGCAGGACTAGCAAAGTGATTGTGCCCCTGTACTTGCCACTGGTGAGGCCACACCTGGAATCCTGTGTTCAGTTCTGGGCCCCTCACTCCAAGAAGGTCATAGAGATGCTGGGGCGTGTCCAGAGAAGGGCATCAAAGCTGGTGAAGGATCTGGAGAACAAGTCTTATGAGGAGCGACTGAAGGAGCTGGGATTGTTTAGCCTGAAGAAAAGAAGGCTGAAGGGAGACCTGATCGCTCTCTACAGCTACCTGAAAGGAGGATGTAGGGAGGTGGGTGCTGGTCGGTTCTCCCAGGTAACTGGTGATAGGACAAGAGGAAATGGCGTCAAGTTGCATCAGGGGAGGTTTAAGTTAGATATTAGGAAAAACTTCTTCACTGAAAGAGTGGTCAGGCCCTGTAACAGGCTGCCCAGGGAATTGGTGGAGTGACCATCACTAGAGGTGTTCACGGAACGTGTAGACGTGGCGCTTGAGGACATGGTCTAGTGAGTGTGGTACTGTTGGGTTGATGGTTGGACTAGATGGTCTAATAGGTCTTTTCCAACCTTAGTGATTGTGTAAAGGAGTCCTTGTGTGGGAGGTGATGGTTTGTGGCAAGGTTGAAAGGGGTCACATTCGGGAAGCAGTAGGGCACTTAGTGGTGTTACTTGCTGGAATGGTCTGACTGCTGTGGGGCACAAGAGGACAATTCTATATAAAAGGTCCAAAAAATGACTGTAAGGACTGGAGCCCTTGGTATCCACCCTGCTTAGCTGGTGACTCGCCTCCTGACTTGTTTGGAACTGAGCTTGGCCTTCTGGCCTTTCTTTTAGCAGCATCAGTCTAGCTGTAGCGGTCTGGCTGTAGAGTAGTGCCTCAAGTAACAGGGTCTGCATTGTCTAACAGGGTGCATGCCGAAATGGAGTCCTGACCTTGCCTTAAACTCTTCACGTGGCTTGTGAATCAGCACAAAGTCCATTGAACAAGAAATAGGCTTCTACAGCAATGTGCCCTGAGTCCCTGGGATTCCAGTTCTTCAGAGGCTGATTAATACTCCCTCCGTGTTTGATAACCTCTGGGTTTTTTGGTGTCTTGTTTGGAGGAGGAATGAGAAAAATACACCCAATGTGATATGTTCAGACTCTGTACTGCCCAACCTGCCAATCAAAGGACTGTATGGTATGCTTTGCTGTCCTTATCAGTTGTTTATTTAAACATGCTAGTCCCTGTTTTTTCTAGTAGTTATGGTGATTATAACCTGTGACAAAGGTTCATATTGTAGGGAAGGGAAGATTGAAAAGACACCTGTCCATGAGATACTGAAGCAAAAGATTATGAAGACAAACAAAAAACCCCAAGCAACAAAACTGTACTGCTGAGTAATACTCATCATGTTTTCTAGCAGAAGTCTCTTCCCTGCAGTGGCAGTGCTAGGCTTTGGCCAGGATTTTGGAGCTGCTCTCTGTGGATTCTTCTGTACTGGGGAAAGAATCTCTTTGCCAGGGAACCCATGGGCTGGCCGTGACTGCATTAGCCACATGTGCAGTGCAGTACGAGCAGACTGGAAAATCAGATTTCAGTTTTACTTGCTTTGTCCACTTAATGTTCTTTGAATTTGGGTTAGCCTGCGCCCTAGACTGACTGTCCTCCTCGTGCATGTGCTGTGGGGCTCTCTGAAGGAAGGCTGCCCCACTGACCTCTCCTCCTTGGACTGTTGCTTCAGGAGGTGTCAAACTCTCCTCCTCCTTGTTTTGCAGGGATGATGCTAGCATGTCATTGCCCTGTCAGTAGTGTCTAAGTCTTGTGTGGGAACAAACTTTATTTCTCTTCCTCCTCGCTTGAGTGACCTATGCAACCTGCTGCCTGGACCCCCTCTTGGCTCTTGAGATTAGTGATGTCAAGGGAGGTGGGTCTTTTTCACCATCAGCTGCTGTGGGAGCACATCCAAAAGACCAGACTCTCACCTTCCTGGACATCCCGTTGTTTGTGGCGGAAGGCAGAAGTTCAAGCTTCCTCTGACATTGTGCAGCTGCTTTTTCTGTGGCCTGGTGGAGAAGCTTGGTGGATGCCATTGCCCCTGTGACATGAAATGATCGGCAGTGGGCACAGAGCTTTTGTGTGTCAAGGCCTTCTGCCATCAGATGGTACAGCATCTCTGCTGTCACCTAATGTAACTTTAGCAGCCCAGACCTTGCGCAAGAGTGACTGTCTTATGTAAAGTCTCGTGATTCTCAGTTCCTACCACTAGTGGTGAGCTGATGTGGGGTGAGGGAGTCTGGTCCGGCTGTACTTCTGATCAATGTTTCCAAGGCTATCTTCCAAACCTTTTACCCCCACGTAGTGGGTGTTATCAGCAAGATAACCTGGGTCTTTGCCCTCTGTGGATCCTCAGGCAGTGTGAGCAGTATTGATTCCAGCTGGGTGCCTGGCCCAGGATTGCTGTTAAGTAAACAGTGGGGGCAACCCTTTGTTATTCCCGCTGGCTTTGGACCATGGAAGGGTGTTTCCGGGCTACAGCCGTGTATCTTGCCTTACAGAGGTGGAACATGCTGCCTGGTTCTGCCTGCAGAAAAGGTGAGACACAAATACATCCAATGCCCTCTGAGTTGCAGGTGGCTGCTGTGGACACTGAGAATGTTGGGTGAACCTTTTATGAGGCTGTAATTTCAGGCTTTCACTTCTGCTTCAAAAAGTTGGAGCACCCAGCATGGTGCTCGTCTAGGTTACTTATTGCAGGAAAACCACGCTGATCAGTGGCTGGGAGCAGTCAGAGTGGAACTGGGGAACGAAACTACATGCCATGACTCTACTGTGTGTGCACGTGCCTGTGCTGAATAAAAAAGCAAGAGATTCCCCATGGACTCTGGATCTGCTTAACCTGTCCTCCGCTCCCCCCCCCCTCCATGTTTGCATGCCCGTGTGTGCACTCTGTTTGGGGCGGCACTCAGATCAACCACTCCTTTTTGTTCTTTTTGATTAGTTTTGACAGCATTTTTGCTGGGCCTCCAACACTTTGGGGCT
>NW_010226430.1:0-14429 GCF_000690775.1 Eurypyga helias
CCATTCTGGGATTCTATGATTAAAAGATGAGTTTTCCAGAGAGGTATCATCAGGCCAAGAGACTTTTTGATCGGGGGTGGGGAGAAAAGTGTAGAGTAAGGTTTGTATTTACATTACATTAAAAAAATTCCTCTGTGTATAGGACACAAGACTGGCCTCAGCTTCCCCAAAAGAGTCACTTGAGTTCAAGATTAAGGCTGTTTTTCCTATTGCCATCCACTGATCGTGCTGGTTGTTAGAATAGCTGCAGCAAGGTTGGTTCTGTGGCCTGTAAGACTGCAAAAGGTTGAGCATCACTACAGCGTGGTATCTTAAGACACTTTTTTGGTGGTTGTTTTGTGGTGGGGTTTGGTTTAGTTTTTTTAATTGTTTTATTTTTTTTGGTGAAGTGGAACTGGGCACGCCTTGTAATTCAGCCAGGTTTGGTCAATCCCCCGTTACTGTAACGGCATCTTGCATCACTCCTTAAATCCCTGAGCATCAGATGTCGGTGGTTTCTTGAGGATTTCTCTCCTTGAATAACACCACCGCTGTGGGGCAAAACCTGCCGCAAACATCATTGAACAAACTTGTGTGTACGGTAGGCTTGAAGTTCTTACCTGTCAAACGTTAATCTGTTTGATTTAATTTTTTTTGCTGGTATCTATGGTTACCTGAGTTAATGGGATATAGAGCACTTATGGATGAATTACTTCATCTCCTATTTTTAGACAGAAGAATTTAAATGAGCATATCCATCAGAAATGCTGCAAGCAGCTGTTGGTATTTCAGTTGGTTACTTCAGTAATGCATTTAAAATCCAGGGAATGTTCTGTGGAATACTTCCTGTTTTCCTGAGTACCACAACTAGGCTTATCCCCATGGGGTCCCGCGTGTAAACTTTATTTCTGTCCGTGTATATTTGGCATCTTTAGCGGATGTTTGACAGCTGTGTCAAAAGGAACACGGTTGACCTGTCCCCACTGTATTTGGAGGGATGCCCTGAGCCCACCTTCGTGGTCAGATTCACCGTCCGTCCAGAGAGGAGGTGTTCAAACACCACCCTGGCTGTGGTCGTTGGCTTCCATCAAAACCTGGGGCGTACCGCTTCCAGGGGACACCCTTGTGCCTCGTGTCCTGCCAGGCTCCGGGGCTGGCCAGCTGGAGGATACCGGCTGGTTCCCTGGCGCCAAAACTCATCATCCCATCAGGATTCAGGATTACACTGCGCTCCTGGATATGCCGAAAATCTTTTTAAGAGCCACGTTGTAATAAGCCACTGCTTGTTCAGTCAGGTTGAGTGGTGTATGCCAAGGTATTTTGGGGGTTTCTGATTTTACTGTTGTAAATAAAGTAACCTTAATTGGTTTAATTTGTTCAGCATGTTGTGGTGAGCAGCGATGTTGACTAGTTGTGTTCTGGGAAGTTTTTCAGTTGTGTTTAATCAGACCTCAACGAAAAATCTTTCAGTATTTTACACAGGAATTTCTTTTTCCCCCCACTCAGTTAGGGGTAAGTGCTTTTTTTTCTTGTAGTAATGCCATAACAAAGAAACTAGATACTACGAAAATACTGCTGGATGTAGTCTGGATGCTAAAAATCAGCTGGGTTACATCCCTGAACAGGAGGGGACACCATGGCTGTAAGAGTGCTGCTGCGTAACCTGAGAGCCTGCCTAACATTAGCTGCAGAAATCTGGGAGACTGGTGGAGACTTCTGGGACACTTCTCATATGTATTTTTAATTGTTTCTACATAGCTCTTCCTAATTAAGGCAAAATTGTCTGTTTTGAATGACAAATAGGATTTTTTTAATGTATTAGAGAAAAACACTGGAAATCTGTTCTAGGAAAACTAATTGAGTAACTGCCACAAACGCTGCTCTGTATGTGGACTAGATAAGTTTCTTTTTAAATTCCCTGCCACTGCAGCATTAGCCCTGAATGTCCTGATCCACGATGATGAACATGAAATAGATGTGAGTTTAGAATGTGTGGCATAAACAGTGGCCCGTAGAAGTGCAGCAGGAGGGCGAAATAGTAGCTGTAATGATGTGATTGTCCAGCTGAAGAGATCAGAGGAAAGGAGCTGCTTGCTGTTATTTTTGATTATTCACCAAACTACTGTGGAGGAGGATGAGCTGGGTGAGGTGAGCTGGGGAAGGCAGAGGGAGGGGAAACGCAGGACGTGCACTCTGTAATTCAGAACTAAACTGCAGTGATTCTGCTCCACTCCCTTGTTTTTCACATTTTGTACCATTTTAATAGTTTTATGAGAAAATATTTTTATAAGATGTTCTTGACATCAGTTCTTTTTTTGAACTGGCAATTGATCTGGATTAGATAAATGCCAAACGATGCCTCCCTTAGGCTGTCGTTGGCCGTAAGGTGATGCCAGTGTGGAGCTGAGGCAACCACTCATTACTACGGTTTGTCGTTCCTAGGAAACCAGGATTCGAGCTGTGGATAAGGACTCCAAGAGACGAACTAGTAACTTCTCTGTTATCAACCCCGTGTCTGGCGAGTCTGTGATGCAACTTTTTGCTACTGACAGTAGGGAAGAACTTCATAAGTGGATGGAGGCCTTCTGGCAGCATTTTTATGATCTGAGTAAGTAAGCAGGCAGCGCTGGCAGTGTGCCCTCCGAGTGGGGCGTTACGTAACATCAGAGGGATCTTTGAGCAATTTGAATGGGAATTGCCTCATAAGCCTTTGTTTGCAACGATGAGAAGAAAAATGTTCTTTGGGATAATATTGGGCGGTGGTCTAAGCCGTTGGAAGGCAAATATTTGACTGAAGCAAAGTCCACGTGTTCAGTGTGGGATTTTGCAGGCAGCCAGGAGCAGAGTATGAACTGGGTCTCGGCAGTGACCTGCTAAAAGAGAGGTTTAAGGGCTGCTAAATTCTCACCCTCTCTTCCTCCACTGTAGCAGGAAGCATCCACCTCTGCCTAGGCACCCTACAGGGGTGTGTTGGTTTTGTGAGATACTGCAAGTATGAAACCTGGGGGCCTGGAAGCCTTAGTGGGAAGAGGTGGGGATGCTGGATTCATCTGGGGCCTTGGCTAGGATGCAGATTCATGTCTGTGGGAATTCCTTGCTCAGCAGTTTGCTATTTGTTGCAGTTGGATTTTCTGTTGGTAATTGTCAGGGTTTGGTACCCCTTGTCAAGGGGAATCTGCTCACGTAGCCGCACTCCAGTCGTGCAAATACACACTGCCTATAGATCCTGGTATCAGCTGTACCAGAGCCTTTAACCAGAGGATAAAGACGAGGTGATCAATTGATACCCTAACCCTTTGGCTACCTTCTGGAATAATGCTGCTCTTACAGGAGAGAAGAAACTCATTTATTGGTGTAAAACAATGAAGCAGTATTGAAGTAGTCTACTGTGTTGCTTGTTGAACACCAAATATTTATTATTAGAACTACATAGATTTATTTGTCTTTGTCTTAGCCTTTTTCCTCTATTCCTTTTTAGTGGTTTGACTCACAGGTTTATTAATAGTAGCCAGCAACTGTCAGTTATTATGCTGCCATTGCCTAGGTATAGTTGGTTCCTGTTAGTGGTTTTCATGAGGTCAGAAACCAGAACCAGGTCAGTGAATGAAATACCAGTCTTTAGGCAAAGGCCACACCAGTAAAATCAGTGAATTGAGGTTGCGGAAACTAGGTACTGTGGTTCCTATTTCTAGTCCTTTTTAGCTCTGGTTTACAATGAGAAAAGGCTCTATCAATTCAAGAAACACACCAAGCAAAAACTAGGGCATCCTCTTTAAATTAATTGTGGAGTGGGGTAAAAGAACTACTTCTTATTCATTATAGATAGAATACCCATGGATTTTTCTGAGACATTTTCCTTAGGTTCAGAAAAAATGGGTCACTTGGCATTTAAATGCCTTTTTTCTTCCCTGGTTCTAAAATTCTCTTAAAATTAATGTGCTCAGAAAACTTGGAATGATTGGTATGAACAAAGTGATTTTACTGTGTCTTGTTTTCCTTAAGGTCAAAATCTATTAATAGAAAAAGAGGTCTCCTCGTTTGCTAACGGATAAAAGGCACGTTATCCTCTATTAAAGACGGAACGTTCCTTTACCTTAATGTCCTAACGTAGCTGTGTAACACCCAGCTTGCCGTCTGTTGGAGGTTGTCCCCCATAACTTCCTTAACCATAATGTTCTTTCAGGGAGTTTTTTTGATGACTTTATATTTTATTTGGGGAATTGAAGACAAATTTATGCTATGTAACCTTCATTGTATCACTGCTGGGACGCTTAACTTAGAGGTGGTAGCTGATGCCCTCTGTGCTAAGAGAACGAGTGCAGAGTTGGAAATACAAGTGCATCCTGAGCATCCAGAAGTAAATGCTTACTGATTAGCGGTGCTTTGGATATAGTTTCCTAACACGACCTAATAACTTCAATTTTTTTTTTTTTTAAAGTGTTTGTTCCAGTCATTGTTCTCTCTTCTCTCTCAGGCCAGTGGAAACATTGTTGTGAAGAACTTATGAAAATTGAGATTATGTCACCACGGAAACCACCTTTGTTCCTGACAAAAGAAGCGACCTCCGTCTACCATGATATGAGTAAGTGGGATTTGTCTTTTCAAGTTGCAGGGTAACAGAAAAAACATTGTCTATGTTCAGATGGCTTCTGGTGTGGATGTTGAAACACTGAGTTTTTCAAGGGCAGTTCAGACAATGGAAGAGCAACATAATTGCATACCAAGGAGTTCATATTAAATCTGAATTTGTAATAGCACGAATAATGAATGCATTCTTACACCGTCAGCCAAAAAATCTGCAATCTGGACTGTAACTGGGGAGCCCTGAACGCATTCAAAAAAGCTGTCACTAGAAATAAACATTCATCCTAGGAGCAGTGTAAAGCTCAGGAAATGTAAAGGTAAAATGCCTGGTCCGCAAAGCAGTGATGTCTTTAACTAGTTGCATGAAATTAATTAGCTGTTCTTAAAGCTGTTTAAAGGCTTACCTAACACAGCTTACCTCATGTTTGGTCTTCGATAATGATGTTGAAAAATACGCTTGGAAAATCTATCTAGTGTGTACCTGAGGCTTCTATTTTCACAGAGCAAAATGGTATGCAGCAGGATTATTTTAATAGTTTCATTACAGAAATAATATTTACAGACTAGAAAAAGTAGGTCACTTTGTTTTAATGGATCCAGTGCAGTATTGGCTGAGAAGCACTGTACAGCTCTAAATGCCTGACTGCTTGAGATTGGAACGGTGAAGGTGCTCAAAATGCCACGTGGGTCATCGAGTTACCGTGCTTCAGAGCACTCAGCGGTCGGGAGAGTCCTATCCAAGCTACGGATGCAGAGCAGAAAGGCAGTAAATCAGCTATATAGAAGTTTTATGAAAGTAACACTGTAGCGCAGTTCTACTGATACTGAAGTACCTCAGTGAGGAACAGAACACAAACACTGTTTCACTCTTAATATACCTTCCCCGCCCCCCCCCAGCTTATTTATCGTCTTAAAGGTAAAACCCTGTGTTTAAAAATGTGTTGAAAATCATGAGCCATTTGGCCTGCGATAGGAGAGGTATTGCTGCTGTTTTGGAGGCTGGTATTACTGTGGTATATATATAAGACTCAATATGAGGGATAAGAAATGAGGCAAGACAGTCCTAAAGCACATAAAGAAAAATGATATATGTAAAGATGTCTCATTTTCTGCAAGCTGGAGGCACAAGAATATTTACTCACAGGCTTTTTCATGGGCCTTCTGTGAAACGAAATTTTCGAAGCAATGTACAACAAAATGTGTTTAATATCTAATACATACAGGTTTCCTAGTAGTACATTATTTTCTTTTTCTGCTTTTACTTGGAAAGAAATATCACTGCCTGCCCTGTTGCTTCAGTGCCAGCTGTCACAGAAACAGTTCCCTCCTGTCACCTCGGTTTTCTCTCTGAAAGCATGTGTAATCTTTTCCAGTCCATCCAGTAACCCTCTCGGTAGTGGTCCAGGCTTCGTGAGACACAGTTAACACAGTGTTGTATTCTGAAGAGTAATAATGAAATAGGTAGTGGTAAACTCAAATGCAGCTTTTCAATCCGAGTTAATTGCTGTCCCTTAAAATTGCAGGCATCGATTCTCCAGTGAAACATGAGGGCTTAGCTGATATCATACAAAGAAAAATCGAAGAGAGCGACGGCGAGTTCCTGCTTGGCCAGCAAAAAGAGGCTGCCTCTCCCTTATGGGCTTCACTCTTTGATGGATCTCATGAGGTGGTGGTTCAGAAAAACACGCACCTGGGCCCAAAAAGGGACACCACGAGTCCTAAGGATAGTAGAGGGAAGAAAAGAAGAGCTCCACCTCCACCCTCCGATAAGTCACCGTACAGTGCAAAAGCACAGGTGAACACAGGGCAACTGGGCAAGGAAAACTGGGAGGAGTCCAACCGCACATCTGCTGGTAGCTCTGCCTTTGACTCCAAGTCATCCGGGAAAGCGCAGCAGTTGCAGACACCCATCGCTGCTCCTCGCAGGATGGGTCCTTGTCGGAAAAGCAGTTTGGCTGGCCATGGGAATCCCATTTCACTGGTTAGCAAGACTGAGCCTGAAACCAGATCGGTACGAACCCCTAGACAGAAACGCATCGCGGAAATGTTAGACCCGAGATCGTGGCTGCAGCCGTAGACATCATGGTTAGCTTAGGAGAGACCCTGGGATTTGAAGTTTCCTAGCCTTCTACAATAACTCTTGAGTAAAAATAGGTTTTAGCCTATAGCTTGTAAGTATTGAGGCTGAGGTTTGTTTCTTTTAGCCACGGCATTACTACTAGCTACAGCCTGACCTGTGCCATTATTGCTAACGTCTAAATAACTGCGCTGCTAACGGGGCAGTTATCTCCGTCTGAAATAACGGTGCTACAAGGTACCCGTCCCCCTGAAAGGCCAGCAGTGTTGAGGGCAACTCCGTGTCCCTGCTGCAGGGGTGTTACCGTTGCCTTCTACCAGTCCCTCAGCTCAGCCCATCTGCAGCTCCTCCGACTGGTGCAGGTGGGAGTTTCACACGCACGTTCAGCACAGATCCTGCAAGGCTGGTTGTCTTGGGTCGGTGCTTGGCTTCACCTAAAATATTCTTGTGTCTCCCTGGCTGTTTGGGAACCACTGCCCATAGGGATGCGACCTGTGAAAAGTTACTGTGCGCTTCTGAACGGCTCTCTGACTCTGTATGAACTTGTGAAGCTGTTCTGTCAGCGTGGTGTGGGATCTCCTAGGCTCTTGCTGGCGCGTGCGCTGTCTGAAGGGACCGGGATTATCTGCATACGAGCGAGGTAATCTGTCGCTGCTGCTCATTTTGGACTAACACGGACGTTTCAAAGCAGGGCCGTGTATGAACACTTCTTCAGGATTTCATTTGGATGGTGTGTGTTTTCTGACAAAGGGGGCTCTGTAGCACAGCTCCTCTGTGGAGCCTCTCGGCTGTTCCGGGGAGATGGCTGGTTGGTGAACACGGCAGCCTCACTGGGAGACAAATAGAAGGGGTTTTCACCACTCGTTCTTTCTGAAACGACACAGAATGAGCAATTCCGGTGAAAGTATTGAACTTTCCTGTTCTTCCATCCGACGGTTCATTGTTTTGTAAGAAGCATGGCTTACTAGGGTTCCTGTGGCACCCGCAAAACTTCTGTTGCATGCGGAAAAGATTCTGTTCTCCAGGATCCACAGCTTAAATAGCCGACCCTCTCCTTGGCCGATGCCTTTCTCTCAGATGCTGGGACTTACACCAGATCTGTCTGCTGGCAGATCCCACTCTAGGGCCCTGGTGTCCAGACCTATGCTGAGGGAGTCATGTCAGCAACTCTGTACCTACAGTTGACCAATTTTATTTTGTTTTTCCTAAAGTGTGAGTGGCTTTGGGAGCGTCACTGTTTCTCCACATGATATTGATGTGTGGTTGTTTGGTTTGTTTATCTGTTTTTTTGTTTTGTTTTGGGTTTTTGGTGTGGGTTTGGGTTTTTTTGTTTGTTTGTGGGTTTTTTTGTGCTGGGTTTTTTTTTTGTTCCTTCTGCTAAGCTCTTAGCTGTACAGGTATCTGCTGAATTCCCTCAGTAGTTCATTGGCTATTTGGGATGGGGCTGGAGAGGCAGGTTACATTTACAAATCCTTTTGCAGGATTTAGAGCCCTTCATTTCTGGAATGTCCTTGTTCATTCTTCATTTAATCACATTCAATTTTCCCTCTGAAACAACAATAATCATTCTCACAATAAATCCTGCTGTTACTGAAGTGGACGGTTGGTGGATGGCTTATAAATAGGAACAGGAAAACTGAAGAATAACTACATGACTATGTAAATTAGATACAGTCGACTGAGTGTACTGTGCAACTCCGAACAAGAAACAGGAAAAATAAACACAAGGGGGAAAAAAAAGGTGTATTTTCCAAAATGCAGCTGCAGTTTATTTAGCTTTAAACCTGGCCTTAAATGTTGCTGTGCTCTGGAAAGAAAGAATACCTTTTTCTTGGTAACCCCCTTCCAGTTAGTTGTTATTTCAAAATGAGCCTCATAAATATATAAGGCGAGGAGGCACCATAACGAGGATTTGTTTTTAAATTCAACAGGCCGTTGAATTTCGACGAGCAGTTTCTCTATTAAATTCAGTGGCTTTGTTTTTAACTGCAACATACGCGTTTTAGGAAGGCATTTAATATTCATTTAATGTCTTCAAGTGATGAGAACTCATTCATACCTCCTGTTGCAATAGTTAATTACCCCAGGTACACTTTTCATGTGGTTCTCTATTTGCATTTCTAGCTCCACCTTTAAGTTATTTTGGTCTTTCTCTGCCTCTGATTGCTTATATTGATCTCTGTAGTATCAGCTTTTCTAATTGCTTGTGTGTAGTTATAAATCATGATTATGTCCCTTTTAACCTTTTCTCTGATGAGACGTACTGAATTCCTTGACTCTTACGGCAGTGAATGCTCTCCAACACTAATTAATCTTTGCGTTCTTCTCTGTACCTCTGATGTGTTGAAATATTTTAAAGTGTGACCTCTGAACTCGATGCCACCTGTCAGTAGTGATCCATCAGGAGTACACAGAGACATAATGTGATCTTCTTACTCTGATTAATAATCTCCACTCTTTCTTTGGGGGAAGCATTGCCTTGGATGCTCTTACGGCTCAAAGTCCTCTTCAGAGCCTTTTTCAAGGATGCGGTACCTCATCCTCTTATTATCCTACCTTATTTTTTTCCTAGAAATATACACTATGTTTTACCAGCATTAAAATACTGCTCATGAAGTGATCCAGATTGCTCTGTGGAAGTGACCTGTCCTCATCCTTTACTACTCCAGTAGTCTGCACATCCTTCGCAAATTTATTGCAAGTGATTTTTACAGTTTCTTCCAGATCATTGATTTTTAAAATTGAATGCAAGGCAAGGTTTGTGGAGAGAGGTGATAAGTTTTTATTACATCAGTGACACGGGTAGGGGGTGGGGAAAAGCAAACAGAGACAGGCCATTGAGTTCATGTCCCTTTTTTCCCCCGGAGCCTTTAAAATACTGACTAAGATGGAAGTTCCACAACAAACAACTAGACTTCTTGCTGATTCCCTATTAATACTGCATTTTGAAATTAGTTTTCTGTCTTTAACATGACATGCTATACTGATGGGATCTACTACTGGTATTTTAAAGAAAATGGCATGTTCATCAGCAGGTGACTTGCATTTCTAAGGGGTAACGCCTCAGTGCAGGTGTCTTTGCAAGCCGAGTGGTCCACGACCTGTTCTCCATGAACCTGTGTTGACTGATGTGTTATATCTACCCTTAAGTTGGGCTCATGAGCCAGTTCACTCTCTTGCCCTGATCACCACTAAGCCAACTAGGCCGTTAATTACCCTGATGACCCAGCTTCACAGCAACAGTGTTGTTCTTACGGTGCTGTGAAGCATCGTGGGGGTGTTGAGACTTGTTGCACTGATTGTACGTTAAGGCTCCGATGGCTGGAAAGGCTACCAAATGCCCTTTCTGCTGCTTGAGACAACCACTCTATCATCCCTCTTATGAAGCAGCAGCTGATTTTGGGTTTTAGCATTTACTGTTACTGTTTAGCTTTTTTTTTTCCCCCTTCTATACTGCCATTTATTTTTGCCCTCGTGTCTTCTGTCAAGCAAGTTGGTTAAACTGATAAAAGCTGCAGGCCACCGGCAAATGTTGATCTTGGCTGTACAGTAAAGTCAGGTGTAGGAAGTACGTTTGTACTCAGCTTTTGTCTATGCAAGAGAACACAAATATTAGGGATAAAAACGGAGCACGATTTCAGGTGTATAATTAGAAGATACATCTGTGAGGAAAACTGTCATTTATTGGCTTTCCCACATAGTGACAAATTGTAATATGTTATTACTGATACTGGCCCTTTATCATTGCTTGGGCCTGTTCAGAAATTAGAGCTGTGCTTTGGTGTGGTTTTTCCCTCAAGTTCTCCTGACTGTAATGAGGATGAATATGCAGAGTAGGAATTAAGACCAATAAAAGGCTTGTGCCCAAGCTCTCTAACAGGAGGAAGCCAGCCGTGTGGCGTTTGAGTCTTTGCACCGAGCCGCTTCCCAGGCTGTGCAGGACGTGGCCCGCGGCGGTTGCTGAGGCCCGTCTGTCGGCAGCGCGTGGGGCTGGGGAGCTGTTGGCTTTCATCCCTCAAAGCAGAGGCGAGGGGTGCCCAGGAGCAGCCTGTTCCTTGTGGGACATGGTGGAAACCATTTAACTGCCGCTTCTGGGCGCTACGAGAGAACGTACCCGTGGAGCCGTCTTGGTGGGTGCTTTGACTGACGAGGGGCCTTCAATTGCGTGACTCAAAGTATTGGTGACCAGCCCCCAAAAGTCGTTCGATCAGCACCGATCAGCAATGCTGAAATAGGAGCTATTTCACAAGGGCACAGGTGCCATTAGCCAGCCTCCCGCTGGGACGAGGCCTGGAAGACGGCAGGCGGCCTGTGCCTTCTCCCAGCCCTTGGCTCAAGTTGTTCAAGTTTGTGTGGCCAGGTCAGTGTGCCACTGCCTGGCAGCAGAGTCCATGGAAAAATGCTGCTTTTTCAGGCACTGCACGCAGAATGAACGGCTCAAACTACCCAGAACAGCACGGGGAAGGCCTCGGTGGCATCTGCTACGGCGGAACTACGCAGGTGATGAGGTGCTTGTCTGAGGAACGTCAGGCCCACTCTGAGAATGGTACCAGCTTGTTTGCTGCTGGGATGAGTTAACTGCTGCCTAAAAGCAGAATTTGAGACAACAGTCAACCTGAGCTCTTCTTTTAGGAAGAACAACTTGAAAGCGGTTGTGAGCCCAAACTTGAATATAAATTCCACAGAACATGAACAACTTTAGAAATATTGACTGAACAAAGACCTGATTTAGTAATTTTCTATATTGTACCTAATGTCTTCAGCTGCTCGCTTGGTCCTGGAACGGTAGGTGGTACCTTTTGCCATTTTAAAGTGCGTTAACTTAAAATGTTTACATTTTTACTAGTATTGTGATTTTATTTTTTCCTATGTCAATTATACTATTAGTTATTTTATGGTGGTTTGTACATGTTTGGAAATACTGTCGTAGTATTCAGAGTGGATTTGTAATCTATGTAGATTGCCTTTATAGAAAAATGCAGATTTGGAAACTAATGTGTTACTGAAATGTTAGAACAGAAATCTTTTTTTGCTGCTAACGTCGTATTTCTGTTAAAATGTGCAAGTGAAATTAAAAACGTTTCTAGAGTAAAAGGGTTTTGGTGTAATTTTCTTCAACTCTAGAATTACATTAGGCTTCACTCCAGTTTATAAACCGTGAGTGATGGCTCCTGTAGAATCTGAGAACTCGTGGGTAGCTACTTTTAAAAAAAGTATCTCTCTGGGTGCTCGCAAACTGTCTTGGCCTCAGTTTTCCGAACTGGAGCGAGGAAGAAAAACCCACTTGGCAGCCAGCACGGATCGCTCCGCTAGTCATCCAGCCTACCTAATGATCTGGGTGTGAACACGTAAAGGCAGAAACGCTGTCTGAGATGCACCTCGTTCCCACAAACGTGCCCAAACATTTTGGTTTAGGTGCTGTTTTACTTTGCTGCAGTCTCGCAAGAAAACATGAAGCAGCTTTAGGTCATTCAGTCTGCTTTGTGAGGTGACCTCATGGGTGAGGCCCTGACATGGGGCATCTTTCACCTTCGGTGGGCAGCTGTGCTGTCGGGGAACTCCGGCTCACCCCCCCGGCTGGAGCTCAGTGTGCCACTCAGACACGTTAGATGTTTTAATTTTAGAATATTTGACTGATTTAAGAGTCCATGAACAAACCCAAAGTGTGCCTGATAATTGCAGAGCAAGCCAGTGCAGCTGAGTGACGTGAAGAAAATCATGCTGCAGCTAGCTTTAAGGGATCCTGGAAAAGTAAGATAGACAAGCATTACCAAATGGCTGTGTTGTGAGCTTTCCATCTGTGTGTTACACACTCATAGGAAAATCTGTTTGTGAGACATGAAAATAAATGGGTTTTCATGGGTTTCAACTTTTTTTTTTTTACCAGGATAATTTTCAAAATGTTCTCTGTGTATCTCCCCAAAGGGAGCAAACATATATAGTAACTGGTGAAGTAGCTTTTATTCTGCTAAGGCTTTTCTTCAGATTTCTGTAAACTTCTTCCAAAATAGTTACAAAAGAATATACGATTATACACGTTGCCTCACCTGAGGTTTTTTCTGGTGTTGTCCAGCGTTGCCTGTGTTGGAAGGTGGTACAGGAGTACCCGAGGAAGGAAGTTGTGGAGTCGTGTTTCATACGCTGATGGCTTCTCCCTAGCCCTTGGTAATTCCAGGCCCTTCCGTATGTGGATGTGGGAAGCTGTCAAAGGTTCAAAGGGATCTGTCAAAGGTTCGCTGCACGGCTGTGTCTGGGCACAAATGCACAGTGGCGGTTAAAATTTTAAAAAATGTATTTTTTTAGTTGACTTCAATCTTTGCATTGCTGTTACCTTGTGGAACTTGCAGTGTGATGATAGTGTGCCACAAGAGTTTTCTTTCCAAGCTTTGGAATTTGTGTATTTCCTTTTGCTGGGAGGGAGAAGAGTCAGTAACCATCCATCACCTTCCTTTTATTGTCACTGGTTATAAAGGTAGCACCAAAATACAGATAGCTTTGCTTAAGTTTTTTCACTTTGAAGGCAAGCGGTCTCAGTCTTTTCCATCTTTCTTTGGATTACATTTTCTAATCAGTGTCTCTTTCAAAATCCCACGTGTATTTTGCCGATACCTTCCCTGAGCTGGGTGCCCAGAGCTGAACACGCGCTTCTGGCTCAGGGGCACTCTTGATTTACAAGAATATGTTGTATGTTCATTAGCAGCATCTCTGCTTCAGCCGCTCGTTCTGCGTTAGCAAAGAAACAAACAAGCGATGTTTCCATCACCCTGTGGCCAGAATGGGCTGCGCTCGAATGAAGAGGCACCTTGGGAAAGAAGAGACGACCTTGCGCCTTTGCGGTGAGCTCAACGGCTGGCTGCGGGTTCCTCCGTAGCAGGGAAGATGTTAGGGGTGCGTAGGTGGCGCGGGTGGCTGCTTGGTGTCCGCGGCGTTTGGTTTCCAGGTGGTTGCGGGTGCTTTACCTCCTTTGCACGGGCGCTCGTTACCCTGCAGTCCCTCCTGTACGCAAGGGTTGAGGGTGGTTAGAATAAACCGCGAGGGATTCTCACGGTGTGGGTGATTCGGCCGGAGTCGCAGGAGTCGGAGTGCTGAGCTGCCGGGTTCTTAGTTTGGCTTGTGGGAATATCAAGGGCCTGTGGCAACTTTCCTTTCTCCCGAACCCAGACTTAGCGAGTGGACGCGGAGGGCAGGGCTGCTCTTCGCACCAGCGTCGCTTTGTCTGATGGCACGGGCCGTTCACAGGGGCGCGGGCAGACTGGCTCTTCGAACCTTTGCTCAAAGTCACGAGAGTCTCACTTGAATGAAGTAAATGGAAAGCTTTTTATTAAGGGCAAATCCAAATAACGTTATTCCACACACAGCTCCAGGTCAAATTGGCTTTCCCGTGCTGTGCCATTACTATATCAGAAATTTTTATTGTTTTAATAAGAGTTCACTTGTGTCTCTAATAATACATCACATTTTACTCATGTCCTCATTGGAAAGTTTCTTACGTGTCTGCTTGATCATTATCCTTCAGAAGAGAAGGGTCTGCTGTCTTGGGTTGAACTCCGGTTTATCCTACCTCATGCAATAGCCAGTTATTAAGCCTACAGGCCGAGGCACGCTTTTCCATTTATCCCTTAAAAGAATTGTATAATTCCCTGGCAAGCACAGCCAGTGATTTCCAAGCATTAATGCGTAACTCGCTATTTAAATGTTTCAGAAGGATAACCCAGAACGTGTCAGTCTCCTACAGCTTGCTGGAGCGACGAACGCGAACTGCAGCAACAGTTTGTTTACTTGCCTTTCC
>NW_010226430.1:14439-23589 GCF_000690775.1 Eurypyga helias
GATAATGCTGTCAAACATACCTGAAAAAAAAAAAAAACGAGGGAAAGACAAAGCTAATTGTTCAGTCTGGCTCCATCCGTCTCTCACTGATCATTAAAGAGAGCCAAGGGGTTACTGCAGTAACAATTCTTACTTGAATCGGGGCGCGAGTGTAGGAATTCAGTTTGGGGTCTCCTCTATCTGAAACAAGAGCCGATGCGAGGGCCACGGTGCGTCAGCTCCTCGCCTGTACATGGGGACAGCAGTTTCCATCGCTCTTTTTGAAGCATTAATCCTTGGCAGAACTGGATTTGGCAAAATAACGCAACATTTCAAGACCGTGACCTAAACACTGCCATCCTCGCAGGCTCCTGGGCTGGGGGTGCGCAGGAAAGGGACAAGAATTCGAGTTCTCAATGTTTCTAGAGAGGTGACGCTAACAAAGACAATTTTACCTTTCCAAAACTTCCCTTTTCTTAGAGTGACTGTGAGGAGTTTCATGTGAGCCTGGACACGCGGCAGCAGAGAGCGAACGGTGCCGGCGCTGCCACCTTTCCCCAGCGCCCCGCTCGGAGCGCGCTGTCCCCTGGGACACTTTTGCCCAGTCAGGTCTGGAGCTGAGACCCCGACATGCCTCACTCTGCTTTTCCACCCGCTCCAGTGCAATCACAGCAGCTCACTTCGGGAGGAAGTTGCCAAGTGCTTCATAATCACTAAGCCTCACGGTACCCTCCGGGGCAGTTATCTGTACGGTGGGGGACATTGGCCGCAGAGGTCACGTGTGTGACATACCCACGAGCCACCCTTCACGGCGATACCATGGCACGATGGCGCTCAGGTTGGTTTGCGCTGTCAGCCGCATCCTGATCCTCTAATCAAACTGCGCATCTAAGATCGGGATTTGATAAACTAAAGCTTAAAAGAACCAACGATTTTTCCACGGCCGACGCCTCTTGCAGCCCAACCTCTCAAGGTGGGACCCTCGAGTGCTCCCCGGAGCAGCCTCCCGAGCTGGAGTCCCTTCTGGCGCTCCCATTCACGCGTTCTGTCAAACAACGGTTTCTTTGATTTTTATCAGCATCTTCTCAACTGAGAGCTTCAAAGCAATTAATTCAGTGCTCCATGATTGCAGCTGCTGAATAATTGTTTGTTAGAGTATTTTCTTTCCCAGGCAAGAGATGTAAAATAGTTGCTCCCCTCAATAAACAAGTTGTCAGATGTGATTAGTTAATGGACCTGTAATCATGCAGCAGCATAAAGGTAAGGATTGGGTAAGAGCGGTATGAAAATGTGTATTTAAATTAAAGCTATAGGGGAAGATTTTCCCATAGGAAAACTTGCTATCGATGCTGAAATAGACTATTTACCATTCATAATGATTAACTGTAGATCGTTAATTAAAGAAAACAAGAGATTAGTCATCAAGCATTTCAAATTAGAGAGGCATTGATTGTTTGAGTTACCTTTTGGTCTGGCTGGGAGACCAGGTTAGTGCCTGGGTCCCTGTGCCTGAGCCACCCTTCCGCTGTGAACTGATGTGCAGCAGTAAGAGCCTGTTGAAATTAAGGCAGAAAAATGTGCTGGCCAATATTAAGCCTGGAATGTGATCCTGTGTTCCTAGTCACCAGCCCCATAATTCTCCATGCTCTTCTTGGTCAGCCGCGTGTCAAGAAGCAGAAAGGGAGCACGCGGGCTTGTTGGTTCATGGGGGAAAGGGAACGTCTCATTTTTGGCAAGTGAGTGCTGAATTCCAAGCTAAATGCAGGTAGAGTGAATGTGCATGATAGCTCAAAGGGCTAATTAGCTTGTTCTCATTGTGAAATAATAAATCTCCCTTTCTGCCAGCTCCTTAGCACAAACCTCAGACAATCCGGCAGTGGCATCTGTGGGAAGCTGAAGCCCTGTGCAAAGGAATCTCGCAAGGCTGGGGTTTTCTATCCCCCCACCCTCGCTTGGGAAATGTTCCTTTGACAGTATCTTTTTCCTAAAAGACTTTTCCTTGCCAGAAAAAGAAAACAGCTTTCTTCTTTTGTTGTTGTTAAAAGCTGTATCTGTTATAGAAATTTAATTCTCCATTTGGGAATTACAAGCAGTAATACAATAATAATAGTTGTTGGTTACCACACACTAATTCCAAACTATTCCAGGCAGCTGCCTTCTGCTTTCTGTGCAATCTCGTAGCGTTAGGCTCTGATATAAATGAAATGACCCTAAACTCTCCGTCAACTTTGACTGTTCTTTTAAAACCACGTAGCTGTTTCTTACGTAATAGCGACCGGGGTAATTTAATTACTAAGTCATGTATGAAAAATAAGAATTCAGCTTGCGACCTTCAGGTAATTAACCACCTAACTACCATTAAAAAGAAAATAATCAGGGCACATAATGCTGGGGCAACGGACATGTCAAAGCTGCTTCACCAGTGACGCACTGCACAGTCAAGAGGCTGCAGGGTCATTGCTGCTCGTAGCTTGAAACCTGCTCTTTTTTTGGTTTGCTTTTTGGAGGAGGAGGGTGAGGCAAAGCTGTCGTGAGCTCAGCGGGGACCACCTGCCCTGACGCTGCCAGGCTGAGCCCCCTGCACGCTGCCGGTCCTCTTGTCCCTCACGCAACCCCAAGGCAGCCACCGTGCAGGGGGCTGATGCTCCCAGCCCCGAGCGCTGCCGTGGGAGGGGGGTTCCATGGTCCTTGCCCCAGTGGCCAGGAGCCGAGGCTGGCCATGGTCTGTGGACTCCCTCCCAGCCTCTCTCCCACCTTGGGGTGCCCCGCAGGCACGAGGGATGTTGGCACTGTGTTTCTGCAGTTTGATGCCCAGAGAAGCTGTGGATGCCCCATCCCTGGATGTCTTCAAGGCCAGGCTGGATGAGGCTTGGAGCAACCTGGTCTAGTGGAAGGTGTCCCTGCCCATGGCAGGGGGGTTGGAACTGGATGATCTTTAAGGTCCCTTCCAACCCAAACCATTCCAGGATTCTATGATTCTATGATGATTTTCACAAGACCAGCGTCTGACTGGGACTGCAGGTATGTGCTAGGAAAGCAGGTCTGTAAGTACACTCTTTGCTAAGAATATTCCCCTTTGCTAATCCCAGGTCCTAATACTGAGGCAGTTGGCTTTAAGAAAGATGTGGAATATTATTTCTATGGAGCTTTTGGCTATTCAGCCCAGTAGGTCACACTGCAGGGGGCTTTGCTTTTCTCCTCCAAGGCTATTTTATAACGAAACTTGTGATTCATGATTATGGTGGGTTTAGACACAACCCCACACATCACCTGTTTAAAGCAAAAACTCTGATCTCCACAGTTTTGCACCAGAATCCCTCCAGCCCCATCTCCTCTGTAGCTCACTTCGGGGCCTGTCCTGCTCGTCATCTCCCTCCTGGCTGGCTCCCAGCATCCCAACAGGATTCTCACCTCTGCTTTTCCTGGTGCGCTATCTAAGGACAGTGGTTACCTAAGAGAGTGTCCCAAGCCAAAGGGTAGGTCGTACGCATAAAACCAGGGTTAACTGCAAGACACCAGCGGCCGGAGCCTGACGTAGATAGCCAAATGTCACGGTGCTCACCGTGGTAGCCCCCAAGCCGGTGAGATGGAGGCGAGCACCAGGCTACTCCTTTGGATAGCTGTGTTGCTCACAAAGGGCATCCAGGCTTTCCTGGAAGTCTACGTGCTGGACCGAGTGGCCACATCCTTGCTGTGCCCGCACGCTGCTCGAGAGCCGTCCTCGTCCTTGTTAGTATGCAGCTGGTGCAGTTCTCCGGCCCTGCCAAGCCGGGCTTTGTGACGCTCCCGTGCTGGAGAGAGGAAACTTCTGAACAAGGGAATGATTAATGGGGGGTGGGGGGAGAAGCAAACAAAATTAAAAAAAGGAAGAATAAAAGCCCTCACTGAAAGGGAAACAATCAAGATTTATGAGAAGTCTATGAATTCCTCGCGCTCGTTCCGAGCGGGGTTGCATAAGCTGCAGCACACCGCACTTGGCACATCTATTCATGAGCGTACGCTTAGGCTTTCGTTTACACCACCTTCATGCCCGCAGGCTCCAAGCACGAAGCCTGTTCACACACGTAAGGAGAAACACAGAAAGCCAGGACCGGTTGGAAGGATTTTGGCTGCGAGGGGTGGGTGCCACCCGCAGCGCAGCTTGCAGGGGGGGCTGTGCAGGACAGCAGCTCCCGGCGTGGGGACGGCTGGGGAGGGGGGACATGTAGCAGGGCACTACAGTGAAATCTGGCTTCTCACAACTCCACGAAGCATGGTGTTTGGATAAATCCAATTTTCCCTAGAAAAGCTAAGCAGCTCGCACTCAGCAAGCCATCCACCATGCCCTGAAGAGGTTTGTCAGGTCAGGCTCTTGTTTTCCTTCCATTCCCTTCACAGCTTTGACGGAAGTCAATGAAACATTGCCGGTCAGGTTTCTCACCACGGCTGAGGATATGCGGCCCTCCCAGGCTCCTGCAGCTGTAAGCACAAGCCAAACCGCGTTGAGGGTGCCTCCGAGCTGCTCGACGTTAGAAAACATTGGCACACTTACACTGTAGCGGGTCTTTTTTTTTCTGGGAAGAGTCCAGTGGAGAAGTGCCCAGCAGACGGAAGTCACACCTGAACACCTCAGAGGAGCTGGGGTTTGCAGCATGGTCACGCTCCTCAGCGCAGCGATCCAGAGACGGCACACTTCTCCGGGCAGGGTCGGAAGCCAGATCAAACGTTACAGGTTAGTGCGACCTGAACCGGAGCGGATAAGCAGCTGCTGCTCCAGCACACAGAACGCAATTCGCGGGCTGGGGAGGGATGGAGGAACGGAGGTTGCATCCATACTCATCCCAAGTAATAACCGTACCATTAACCTGAGGTTGGAATTGTAATGTCTTCGTGCCGGCTGCTGCGTGCGCAGAGGTGTACGTGTAAGTTTGAAGGCTGTTGGCGGCCTGTTAAGACACGGGCAGCGGGAGCCCAGTCAGCCGGGGCTCACGGGGTGCAGGCTGCCCTGTGGCACAGTCCTGGCGCGTGTAAAACGCGGCGCCCAACTTCTGCGCCTGCCCTTTGTTTCTCAGCTGGGTGAATCCAAGAAGTGACGTGTCAGTTCTTTCCCCTCTTCGTGCCTTCTCAATCGGACTAGGAAAATACACCAAAATAAAAGGGCACAAGCAGAGTTTTTCCAATTCTCATGGCCATGGATCTAGGTTATACCAACATAAACCCGAGCGCTGCCCACCTGCTGAAGGCAGCCCCGTCAACGAAGCAATCCTCACTTGGCCATGGGCCACTGGTGCTAATTTGCTGGCAGTGTTTTCTGCGTGGGTCGAGGCGAGGCTGCAGCAGGGTGCTGTGTGGCGGTGCCCCGCTCAGCCCCGGCTCATGGCCGTGGGTTCGGCCCTGTGGAGACACCAGGCTGGGCAGGAGAAGCAGCATAGCCATCACGGCATCACACATTGCACTGTTCCAGTAAACAGCCTGATTTCAGGAGGCCTAATTAGCCCAAGCAGGAGCTCCACTGCTTGGTTAATGCTGTAGATCCAGAGTTACGCCGTGCAGCTCAGCTACCTGGGGATCTTACGGAGAGGCTCAGTGCTGGACCCCAGGGCAGAGCCCCGGGTGTGAGTGCACCCCTGTCCCGCACAGCAAGTGGCACACAGACTTTGGCCCTGGCTGCTCCCACTGGGCAAAGCTGCTCCAGGCACTCGCAGAGCAACAGATACCCGGCTGTCCACTTTGAGGAGACACGTTTGTCCACAGACGATGACAAACTTCCCTTTGACAGTAAATAAGAAGTAAGATTAAAACAAAAAGTGATGTGGTACACAAGGGGGGGAAAAAAATAGAGAAAAAGGAAGCCCTCAGAAGGAGGAAAATGGGAGAGTATGCATTCTTTTTGGTGGACAGAAAACCAGGGAAGAGCAGCTTTGACTACAAAACCCCTAGGCAGTGCCCATTTCCACCTCCCAGTAATCCTGGGGGTTGAATGTCTGCCTGGGGAAGGCACGGAGGGCACAAGAAAACCATCGCTGCCCATGGTGCCCGGCCACGTTATTTCCCATGGCTGAAGTATTCCTCCACATCGTATTGCTTTGACCTTGCTGCCTGTGCTCTGGGTCCCCCGCCTCTTTCCCAGCATCCAGAGGCTACCGGTTGTTTGTTATGCCTGCACAGGACACAGGTATCTCTGGGGGAGCTTTTTGGTTGTCCTACCTGCCACCGGAGCTTGTGCCCAGCTATGCCACCCTGCCCAACACGGAGTCACTGCACGGTGAGACAGCAAAGCGACCACGCATATGGCCATGTGGTGGGATTTTAAAAAAAGTTGGGTTTGGAAATAATAATAATAATGAAAATCCATAGCGTATCCAACCCCTGCTCCACCAGAGAGAGAGGAGAGGAGAGGAGCAGCGCTGACGAGCAGGGATGGCACCAAGGCGAGGCGGGGGCGCTGGAGGGGGCAGCGGGACAGAGCCCCCAGCCAGCCTGCCAGGGCTGCAGGGGCTGCTAGATTTCTCGTCCAAGTTACCTTGTCGTTCGGTTGAAGTATCCAGTGTGCAGCTGTAATTCCTTTGCATCTGATCCGTACAGAAATGTAGCCTCGTTCTACAGCATACAGCTCCTTCTGCCCTCGCTGGGATTTTCATTACATCACCTTACAAGGGCCTGTCCGAAAAGCCAGAGCTGGACAGAGTTGGGAACCGCTGCTCCCTGCTGTGCTGATTTCCCTTCTTGGAGCCGCGTATTTCCTCTGAACGGAGGAGGACCGATAATCGATAGATGCTACAGGAAAGCTGTTTAGTGGGACTGTCTGAACTTGCATTAATCATTTGACCTCCTTCTGCCTCCATCCATCCCGTTGCAAAAGTAGCTTAACGCTGGCTCTGAATGAAGAACAGATGCTCCTTCCGAGCAGAGCTATCATGCACCAGTGCAGAGGGGGGGATAAACAAACACACACACGCTCCAACTGCAGCCAGTGGAAAATCCAACCGGTGGCTCCACTCTGGGAGTTGTTCCTCTGTCTTCATTAGCATCCGGAAGCAGAAGGTGCAGGGGAGACGGGGGACTGCCGGGGTAACGGCTGCTTTTCCTGATCCTGGAGAGCTCAGGGCATAGAAGATGAGGATTAAGGAGGGGTCAGGGTCTGCCTCTGCGAGGGCGACGGTACGCTGAGGGGTGAAACCTCAATGCCTTTCACACCACACTGGAGAAAATCCCCTTCCCCCATGGACACATGTAATGCCTTAATGAATTGACACCCCATCCTGCCATTCGTGCTTTGGAGGCCAGTCCCTTCACTGCAGTTCAGACTCTTCCCATCTACTTTTTTTTAGGTGTTTTGTACTAGTTGGAGAAGAGCAGGATCAGCAGCAGCCTTCCAGGAGATCCGGTTGGGATTGGAAACCTGCACACACCGAAATGGATTTGGCTGATGTCACTGAGGTAAACATCGAATATAGCGGGTGGTTGTCAGGCTTTCTTTATTTCAACTTTATTTTGTATCTGTTACTGGGTGGCGTTTGCCTGGGCCACCATGTAGTTCCAGGTGGGAAAGCGCAAGCCACTCTCCTCCATCCCTTGATGGAGTAATGCCGGCTTCCTATCAGCGGAATTATGGCTGAATGAATGATCTGCTTTGCCTAATTCCAAAGCCACTGTAAATGAAAGGAGAACTGTACAGCAGTTTTTACCGTACACCCCCCCTCCTGCTCTTCGGCAGGGACCGGCACGTTGTTGTGCGGTTATCACGCCCTGAGACGAGACGCCCATGATGGCCACGCAGATGGATGCTCACTGCAGCACTTTCCTGGCTTTGCTGACGGGGGACGCTTTCTGTAAGTCTTATTCCGGACACACGGGAAAGCTTCAGGCTGCAGCAGAGCACCTCTTGCTTACTGCCCTTACACCAAGGCCTTCACAGACAACGTTTTAGGGCAGCTGTGGTGGAAAGAGGAACGTGCTTTTAATGAGAGGCAATCGATCCCAGCCTTCTAGCAGCTCGTCTAGGCATTGGAACTATTTGGGAGATTCTGATGAACATCTGGAAATGAGGGGATTTAGGAAATTCTAATGGAAACAAACACTAATGGTACATGAAATGCTCTGCTCACCATCACCACCCAGATACTAATGGTACAGAAAAACAGGCTATACTCAGAAATCTGGATATTAATAGCCTAAAGTTACACTCCAAATACTCTGCACTGCACAGAGACGGTAGTAGAGAATCACGTATCACTCACCCTCCTGCAAGCACCCCCTACCCCAGCTATGGACAGGCAGGGTCGGTGCTGCCAAAGACCAAGCACCAGAGTGAGATACCAGCTTCAAGCTGAGAGGACAAAGGTGTTTGGTTTGCAGGGACAGAGCAGGAGTGACACCGGCGTGTGATGCCTAAGCGTCAGCGTTCAATCCCCCTGCCCTACGTGAGCAGGAGCTGGGCTCAGCCACCCCACAGGGCAGCATGTCTCTCCCCAGCTCTCCACCTCGCTTGCTTCTTCCCAGCTCTACCCCTGCTGAAATTATACTGAAAGATCAGGAAAACCAGCTGAATTCTTCATTTCTGGCTAATATCACCCCAATAAACTATCACCAGCTCCTCCACCAGCAAAACCTCCAGCAGTTTGGTTAACCTCACTGCCCTCCTGGCAAATGCTGAGTCCTCGGTACTTTAGAGAAATACTCTTTTCTGTATTATTTTATATTGGTCTCACTTCCTTGCTTATGAAACATATAGAAGATGACTTATTGCTCACACCCAGCTGGCGTGAGCCAAGGGCACCAGCCCCTGCCACCCCGACAGGGACTCCATCCTGCAGACATGCGGCACCGAACACGCACACTCTCACATGTTAGTGTTGTACACAAATTAGTATTTTTTACTCCTTACCGTCTGTTTTTTCCACCAGAAATTCAGCTCCCATCTAGCCACAGGTTGTCAAACACCATGGGCAGCTGTTGGGGGGAAACCGGACAGGGTCCTGATCCTGTAAGGTCGATCCCCTAGGGACATGCTGCTTATGCCGTTGTGGGGTGCTCCGGTGTGTGCCTGTGCCTTTCAGTGGTTTTCTTCCAAATAAGATTTGAAACTAACAGCAACCAAATAACCTGTTAAACAATCCCAATCACCAGGGACGGAGCAGCAGCCATCTCAGAGATCATTATACATTTTATTATATATTTATATGAGGAAAG
>NW_010226431.1:0-30945 GCF_000690775.1 Eurypyga helias
TCTTGCCGGCCCTCACGGTGTCCCCAGTCCCAGGAAGCCGCTGGCAGACGTCCTGGGCGCTCCCCGCGCGGCCGCCAGCCCCTCGGAGGGTTTAGTTTTGCCTTCTGGTGGGATCGTATTCCCTCCTCGCCCCGTCAGAATGTGTAGGAAGTGACAAGGGTGGCTGGGAACTCGTAGGCCCGGTTCGGAGCGGGGGTGCTCTGGGCGGGCTCAGCTGGGGAGGCGCTGGGCGAGAGCTGGCTGCTCCCCCCAGTCCCAGCCTGGCTCTGTCACCGCCAGCCTGGGCGACGCTCCCCAGCTCTGTGGATGCTTTGAAGTTGTGTTGCTTTCCATTGCTGCTGGAGACCTGTTAGAGCACCTGAGCCTTGAAGCTCAAGGGTTTCTCTACCTGTGGTGGCTCGTTTGGTGAGCTACAAGCCTACTATAGCCATTGGAGACAGTTACAATGCTATCTGCAGGCCTCAAAAAACCCAGCTCTTCCTAGTTGGGTGAACTGAGTTATCTACAGCGCTGCGTTATGCTTTGCCATTATTGGAGGCCATGGTGGAATGCTCTGCTTCAACGGGAAGCTCAAATACCCCCTTGGCTTTGTTTAAGATAAGTTTTTGGGGCTAGAAGCAGATAGCTCACATAGCATGAGGCTGTGTGTGTAACTTTTCTTTATGTTGGAGCAAAGAATTTAGTTAATGGGCTATCTTAGCAGTCAGGTTTTTCCTTTTCATGAGACCGTGGAGTTGTAGGCATGTGACTGACAGTTAATATATTATTGTAAAATGTTAACATAATGTAAGTCATGTGTCTGGTGTCACTTGAAACACTGCAGGTAGGAGTGGGTGTCAGATGTATTCTGGATGTTTTGCAGTAACTTGTAGAAAAACAAACCTTTAGATTTTAGAGAGAATAAACGGGGAGGAGTGGAGGGTGGTGAAAAGAAATGGAATTGCCAACATCTCCTGAAGTTCTTAACTCATGGAAACTTGTACAACATCAAAATTTGGGCTCTTTTTCCATTCCCACCCAGAGAGGCTTCCCTCAGGTCACTTGTTACTTTATGAAAGAAATACTGCTTGTTTTCTTTATTTAATTTTCAACAGCAGCCGATCACAAAGCTAGACACATCAGTAAGCAAAACTTCCAATTCAAAGCTTGTCACAGCTGTATTTTCTGCCGAAATGTCATGGGAATCTACAGGGAAGAACAATATCCTCACCCAGTGTGTTGAAGACCTGAAAGAGTAGAGTGAGGTTTGGGAAGGAAATTATATTAATAGAAAAATAACATTATTCATTAAAAAAAAAAATCACTTTTGCTGCTGGTAACCTCTGTGAAAATAACAGTTCTTTGAGCAATATTGTTATATTTATGTCCTAAAGCTGCAAAAAATTAGAAGGTTGAATTCTAATTGTACAGTCCAACCAGATGCATGATCCCAAGTTGATTGTGAGAGTGACAACCTAGTGCTTTCCCTTAACTTTAGGAGTGCACTAACTGCTGCCAGTGGTCTCGCAGGCAGAGCTTTCTGCCATCTCCGTACTGAGTTTGAGTGTTGGCTGGTATGTATGTGTATGGGGAGTTTGGAACAGATGTACTCTAAAGCTTGGAATGGCTTTCATTTTCATCTCAATACTTCTGACTCTGAAACTGTAAAGGAGGTACCTTGTTCTTACTTTTTGTGAATGTACACACAAAAATGTAATATTGAGGAACTGCAGTTTGTCACATAATCTATCACCCACAAGTGGCAGCTTTTCACTGTTTAGCTTGATACTATCTTCTGATGTCTATTGTTTACCTGCTGTAATGAATGAATCATTGACTCATTAACCAGTTCAACAGAAGTTATTACAGGCTGCAGCTATTTTTGAGCTTTTTTTAATCTGGAAAAAATGTAGCAACGTATAGACAGAAATACATGAGCAGAATTTACAGCTGCTTTGCATGTGCTTTTTAAAAAGGAGAAAAAGATTTTTACACTGTTCAGCTGAAAGTAGAGACAATCTTAAATATTCATGTGGAAAAACTGGAAGACAAGCGCAGACATGAACGAATAAGCAGTGCATCCTGTTGCATAGGGTAAGAACATGTAGAACATTGGTCTGCCAATAATAATCAAAGATGATGCCATTAGGAAGAGGAGGTGAAAAAAAATTGGGTGAGGAGAAATTATTTGTTTTTATGGCTAGTACAGTGGTGCTGATAGGAAGGTCAGGTCCTAACCTGGGGCTAAAATTCAAGTGTGTTAGAGAGCTTAAATGTCTGTTTTTTCCCTTTGGATTTGTTTCTGCTTTTGTTGGACTATGCAGGGCTTTTGCATCAAGTTCAACAGAACTAGAATGGCATTTGTCCTTTTTGCTTATGTATGAACTGGTAGGGTTCTTCCTACATTTAAAATTTGGTTTTGGTCTATGTTTGTTGAGAATAGTACCTTTCCAGTTCCTTTTCCAAGACATGGAGGAATCTCAGCTCTGTGTGCACATGCACACACATACTTTACTAAAACTATAGAGAGGAAAGCAGCCTAAGGATCTAAGGTTGATTTTAAAATCATTGTGGGACCAATAAGCTGCTGCTATTCTTGGTGTGCTCATATTTCACTAGTGTTGAAAGTACAGTGAGAAGTTATGGAAGTGGAAAGCAGAATTAAGTTTACTGGCAAAATGAAAACTTTCCATAAAGGTTTTAGACAGCTTTATTTACTTTGTTTACTGTAACATAGTCTCTTAAAACAGGTGGCCTGATATCGAAAAAACATCACCTGAGGAGAAGCTTCCAAAGAATCACTTCTTCAGAAGTGTCTTGTGTAGTTTGTTTGCCAAGTATTTTTCACTGTTGGCTGATGCGCGTTCAGTGGCTGTACAGGTCACACATTTACAGTTTTCTTAGATGTATTTATTGTGATAGTTCTTTCTGTCCACTTTTGTCATTAGCTTATTCTTGAAATTGCTATGAGCTAAAAGTAATCATAGCAAACAATCCCGTTTTCTTAACGTTATGAAGGTATCTTTGTTATTTTGTTTGACTAATAAGGAATGCTTTCTTTCAGGAAAAAAAATGTATGGCTTTTGTACATGAGATGCTCAGAACTTCCTTAATGTACCTGTGAAACTCTTCAGATTTAAAAGCTCCCTGCTTCCTTTTTTATACTGCAAACGATACATATGTATTCATGTATATTTTCATATACCAATAAAGTCATAACAAAGCTGTTACAGAGCAAAAGGAAGTTATGCGTGCATTCTACAAATGCATTTTGTTCTTGACAGCTCTATTTTACATTTGGTGCTTGAATAATAAGATTAGCAGAAATAATATATTGATTTATCTTGTATTTCTGAAGAGTTTCTGTGGCAGTGAAAGATCATTTCTTACACTACTAAAGCCATCTCAGCAGTGACTGCCTGGTTCAGACCTCCTTTTGCTGATACAACTGCTGATTTCGGTAGTTTATATGGTAAAGAGGTTGTTAATGGTCTCGGTAAGAGTTGGAAGAAACTGAGTGTATTTTAGCCTTATGTCAGATTTCAGGCTCAGCACTGTTTTGTATGTGAATGAACTGATGGAGGATTAAACCTCAGTCACGTTTGTACCTGAGCATGCCGTTTAGCCTCGGATACAGTCTTGAAGCATAAGTCATTGGTTACTTCACCTCCTCTGCAGTCAGTGTTGTGAAGTCATGGAATAGCTTAATCTGTTGCTGAGTTAATGAGCTCCTTTACTTTGAGTTCTAGCTCAGCTAATATAAACGTATGTACTTTTTATTTGAAATTTGATGAAACAATACTGTTTTCTACTAGGCAACTGGTCTGTCTGTAGGTGGTGATGAGGACAGTCACAGGAAACATTGTCCCTTCCTGCCTCACTGTTTTCCTTCTACTAATATTGAGGTCAGTTGTAAAGTGATTATAACTGGGGTTGTTACTTTTCATTTGAGCAGACCTGATTTTCCTCTTCAGAACTACAGCCTAAGCTGTATGGAAGCACTGGACTTCTGTATTTAGTGCTTGTTAGAGCATATTGGAGTACAGTATTCTCATCTTTTTCATGCCTTGTGCTGATTCTTTCTGAAGCTTGCATTAGCTTGGTCTGATGTTACAGTTGTAAAATGGAAAGGGTGTTTACTGTTTTTAACTGCTTTTGAGCAGGTTCTGAGCTGCTTATTATTTTAGTATGAAATCTTTCTGAAAAGGGTGTGACAAATTGAGTGGGGAAAAAAAAGAGGTGCATTTACTACCAGATTGAGTGTATACCAATATCTTTCTACTTCATCAAAACAGTTTGCGACATTTCCGTAAGCAGATCTCTAAGACTAAGCACCTGTGTGGTGCACAGTTCTTATTTGTGAGAATTTATAGCATACTTCATTGAATTAGTACTTTTTGTGAGTTTTGGTGCAATGTGTTAGGCTTCAGAGCCTAAGATGTTCTTGTACCTGATCAGTCTAGAAGATACCTTTATGGTCTCATGTAAATAGGTTGTGACTCTGAATCCCAGCTCTAATGATAGAACATTAGTCCAGAATGAGTTTAGGGAGGATGTACTCCAGTTTATAAATGTGTTTATCCAGACACAGGGTGGAGCTGTGACCGCATCCTGTCACTTTTCGGTGTATTGTACCACTGAAGGCCTTGAGCCATACTCCCCTGCCCCCTCCCCAGGCAGAGATTTGTCACAGGCTGGCCAGTACTTCTGTTTTCTTCCCTTCTTCTCTGAAGATGCTGTGTACTACCCAGTTGCCTCATAATCTGTTTCATTTGCCTCCAGAATGGGAAATATCGGTGCTCTTCTTACACAGTCACTAGTGGATGTGCAGACTATCCTCTGTTTCTGGGAACTGTGTAAGGCTATAGTCTTTCTGCAAATAGAACTGCAGAGCTCTTCTCATTTAGTGTGAAATAGTTGTTCTTAAATTTTGCTTTATTTAAATGTCTGACTCTCAATATTCAAAAGAAGCAGTGCAGTGAATCCAATTAGTTTGCCCTAGTTCTGAGTTCAAGTCATGCAGAGGTGCTAGGTTTTGTGGCTTAATGTAACACTATGCTAGGACTTGAGAGATCTGAAAAACTTTTGATGAACCTGTGGTGAGTGACAACTTGAAATGAAACTTGAAACCATATGAATTCAGGTTTTACGTTTGAACACCTTCAGTACTTAAAAAATGCTGAGAATATGTTGGTTTGGGTTTGTTTTCTGTCTTTGTTAATAATAAAATGAACATAAGGAAGAAAAATTCTTTTCAAAAGTTCTAATAGCACTAATAGTTTTATTTTTAAGTTATTTTAAATTTCATTGAAATAATTTTTTATGGAGTTCTGTTAACTTAAAAAAAAAAACCCAAAACCAAAACCCTCTACAGAAGGTGGATTATGCTCTGTTGCTTCACATAGTTCTAGTGGAGTGGTTTGTATCACAGATGCCTTTGCTTTTGGAGAAAGGATAGCTCCTAGGCAATGCCTTCTCATGTATTACTGCAAAAACCAGTACCTTGAACTTATATATCTCTGAACTGTAAATTTTTTGCTCTTCTTTTTCTAACTGGAAGTTTTTAGTATCTTAGTCTGCCTCATGTCTGCAAAATTAGTTTCAATAGCTTTACTAGTTTTAGTTGAGAGAATATACCATACTTGTCTCCCTCCCTAGTTGGATGCATAGGGTACACATGAGTAATTTTACATGAGTAAATAGTAAATTGTTTTTGTAATCAGTGCTCATCTGATGAGTTTCTTGTCTGTCATGCTAAGAAAACCTCCTGTTGTCTGTGGAGACACGGAAAGGAAACAAAGCAATTTAAAATCCTTTTTTATACTCCCTACGTAGCATTTAGGAAATAAGACACTCAAATAGCTGGATTTGATTAATGGTATTTCCGTTATTTTGAAGTACAGTATGCCACATGTGACTATAATTTGTATTCCTAGGTCCTTTGACACAAGTATGACTTCAGCCTAACTTCAGTTATGACTGGTTTTAATCTTGTGGGTTGTGGGTCATCTTCCCCCCGCACCACCCCTCAATTGAAGAAGCTAGGCTGGTACCAACAGTAGAACCTTGAAGTTCTCTAAAAATACACTTTCAGTGTTATGGTTATTTAACCTAACATAGCACAGCTATGTTTTTATATTTTGCTAGCTTCCTAGAGCAGAAACCTTCATGTGTGTATATAAATATATATTTTTTTCTTACAAACTACCAGTATAATTTTCCTGTCAATATTCAAGTGTCACTATTTTGATTCATTAGCAATCTGTCAATTACTACTTATGCCTGTCTTGACAGTGATGTTTGTTTTAGTTTTCCTTGATTCTCTTATTCACTTGTACACAGTGCACTTTCACAGTAGAACATGCAGTATTCCATGTTGCAGGATTTACCAATTTATTTGAGACTGATTTTAGAGAAAGCTAATATAACAGACTGTAGCTGATTGATTTAGAAGTTATGTTTGAAGATAGGAATGAGGCTGGAGTAAGAAGGGTTATCAGAAGGTTGTGTGTGGGTGGTTTTTTTTTTTCCTCCCCTCTGCAAACTGGTTATTGGAAGCAAGTCCCTTCCCAGAATTCCAGTTACTTTGGTTGATATCCATGTATAGGTAGAGATCCTTTCATGTGGCTCTCCCATTAGAGAGCTACACACAAAACGGTTTAAGTGCTAATACACACAAAAAAACATGGACTTGAGTATATAGAGAGATGTTTTGTTTAGCCATCTTGAATGTCTTTCGATATGAATTTTTAATGTATCTGAAATGTACATTCATTATCTGTACTTTTACTTATTCATTCATGTCTACTTTCTCTGGTTTTGTACTGTTTCTTCTAGGATAAGCTGGATATCTGACATTATTGTGGTGGTGTCTCCTGAAAATATTGAAACAATGAAGTCTATCACTGAAAAATATGGCCACAAAAGAGTTATGATAGTAAAAGGTGGAATAACTCGTCACCGGTCAATTTTCAATGGACTGAAAGTATTTGCAGAGAATGAATTTGCCAACCATCAGCTCCAGAAACCAGAAGTAGTGATTATCCATGATGCTGTGAGACCATTTGTTGAAGAAGATATACTTTCAAAAGTGGTTATGGCTGCTAAAGAACATGGGGTATGTATTACATAGCAGTGCAATGCTCGTTATACTGTACAGTGTAAAATCATGATTGATAAATAAGGATTTTTTTCTAGACATTTTATTAATGTATTAGGCTGATTTTTAAGTAGAGCAGACTGAGAATCCCTATTATGCAGAGAGGTCAGATGGGAAGGGAGACATTGTTAAATGATGCAGGCATTATTTGCTACGGGGAATAATTATTGCCATAAAGACTCTAAGAGATTGAACTAATCAGCAATTTTTTAGTTGAAAGGTAGATTACATAATGATAGCTTACCTTTTTTTCTTTCCATTCAGGATTCACACCTAATGCTAGAATAGTTTGGTTAGTTTGGCTAATAATAGCCAAAGAGACTACTGCATTGTTTGACTTGCAAACTTTATGTGTTTTCATCTCACTTATATACAAATCCTGAATAAGTGCCAAGAGGGCTGCTTCTCTATTAATAACATTTTTTTCTAGAATCTGTAAGCATTCCAAACTGCTAGGGAAGAAAGGGGAAGTGGGAAGTCTCCAACTCTAGGTTGGAGATCCTCCTGGTTATCACTGCATCTGGGGACTGGGAATGTTCCCAGGAACCAGAAAAAATTCTGAGAAGATGATATATGAATGGATGAAGCTGGTAGAAGTTGTGTTATGCTAGTAGAGTTAGTCATCCACTAGTAACAAGAACAGCTGGTGGATAAACTGGCTAAGATAGAGACGTAAAAAATCACAACTTAGCCACAGGCTTATTTGTATAATTTGCTATCTCTACCTTCAGTTCTGCATTAATAAGATGATAAAATGCTTCCGTACTTCAAGGACATGATTTGAGGTAGAAGTCATTATTGACAGCAGATTGTTTGGGAATTAGAAAGCTAAGAAAATCTTCCACTGCTTGTCTTTTTCAGGAAATGAGGTTAAAAAATAAGCTAATAGGCAGATGATTCACAACTTTGACAGTGGAATAAAGAGTCCAAAGAATGAATTTTGGTATTTCCTTAGAGCTCCTCCACCTTTTTTTTTTTTTGAAAGCTCATAATGTAGTAGGGGAACGGATGACTTGTTAATTTAATATTAACAAGAAATATTTTATGTAAGGTCTTTCAGAACGTTATGTTAGAAATCTAAATATACTGAGCTGCTTAATAGTAGACCTGTACTTTTCTAGATTGGCTTAATGGGAAATGGCAATAATATAGAAACTGTGCTCTGTAGTTTTCAGTGGTACAGAGTGTGTTTCCAGTCATTAAAAATTAACTTCCGTTAGAATTTTAACAAGGTTTTTGACCTTTCTCATATAGCACAAAATAGCATTCCAGTATTGATTCTCTGCCAATGACTTTAAAAAAGGATCTCCCCTCTGTAAATCTATTTTAAATGCTCTGCCAATGACTTTAAAAAAGGATCCCCTCTGTAAATCTATTTTAAATGTGATTCTTTGAGAGTAGCAGAAGAACAGGGTTAATTGTATTGAAGTTGTATTGAAATTAGAATGTTTTATGAATGCATTTGTGTTTAGGTGTCTTTGCATGTTATGGTATATCATATCTCATTTGTGTTCTAAGTTTTTTTGACTTGTTTGCTTTTTCTTGAAACCTGTGTGATTTTAATGTTACATTTTTTCCTGGTTTTCTTTTTAATTGGGTGTAAGACATTTTCATTTAAACAGTAGGGAACCAAGGCAATCTCCATTGACCTTCTCTATGCAGTGTACTTCAGTTTGTCTGAATTTCTGGCTGCTAAATACTTCCCTACCCAGATCACTGAGGTGTCGTTTGATCTCAAAAAGGCACTCTTACACATTTGTCATAGTAATTTCCATTGTATAATGTCTGTCTGAAATGTGCATGGTATTTATTGGCTCTGGTGGCTTCTGGTGTTGGGTTAGATCCACTGAACTCATTGAGACTAGGCCATCAGAGAAGTGGACTCCAAAAGCTGTTCACTATTAATCTTACCTGACAAAGTAATTGAATTAAGGAACATGAGAAGAACTTCGGAAAAACTTCCTGCCAGAGAGAGGTGGCTGTCTTTGCTTAACAGCTACAGAATTCTGAAGAACTGAATGAGTGGAAAGCTAAGACCCTTTCAAAACTGACATGCATGGTTTTGAATATCAGAAAAAAATTTGATCTAGAGAAGCTATCATCTTTAGTTCTTCCTATACTCAGATTCTTTGCATATCTAAAAGGGAGTCAATTCTTCAATCTTTCAGTACAAAAAGTAATTACTTCCTTTTGCATTGTGTAGAAAAGTACAAAACCAGGCAGAAACATCATATTAAATCACCAGTGTAATAGGGGTAATGCTGTATTGTTGTTCATCTGCATACCATATAGATAGCATAATTATGAGAAGCTTTAATGTTCTTTTAAAATGGCAATTGATGAAGTAAGTTACTGCACTTCTAGCTGCCAATTGTCAGACAAATAAACTGCTTTATTACACTTACTAATCAGTTTGTTATTTGCCTGTAGGAATCAAAATGTGCACCTTATCCAGAACTAATAAATTATTCCTTAAATCCCCCAAACAATCCCTTGAAAATGTGAAAATATTACTTTGTAACCAATTAAATTCCATTTATGTTTTTGGGGTAATTTTGTAATTAAAATTACATGTTTCTAGAAACAAATTCTTTATTGCTAGTAAAAGCTGGGAAAAGTGGAAGCTTCAGAAGGCATCAGTCCAAAGCCTCTAGCACTATCTCATTGCCAACATTGCGTTTTAAACAACATAACTAATAAGGAAAATACTTACAAGAAAAAAAAAATCAGGAAGGCAGGGGGGAACTTGTCAGCTCTGCTATTGTGAGTTAGAAAAAAAGGGCACATACAGTCAAAGACTCTTTCTGCAGTTAACATAAACTAGGTCTGAAAGTACATTTTATTTCTTTGAAAGAATTGAATGAAAAAGGCATTCTGAAAAGCTGGTTTCTGGGAGCTGTCTAACATCATTACTTTATTCTCAGCTTTAGCAAGGATCTGAAAAAAACGTACATGCCCGTTGAGATGTACAGTGCTACTCAGTTTTATGGACTCTTATTCACATACAGAATCAGGCAAAATAATACTACCAGACTGAAAGCACTATATATTATGCTCAGTCTGTTCTCTGAATGTGTGAAGAAATCAAGCATGGTTTTGCTGCTGCATGGAAAATAGTTATACAATGCATTATTCTTTTTTTAACTCTGTAGTAATGGATGACTGTACGTATTGATGTTTCCATAGCTGATGGCATTACTGGGCCCATAGAAAGTTATGACCTTCTCAGCCAAGTCACTAATTGTTTTCTGTGTCGAATGGAAAACTAATGTATTGTTCGCAAATACTTGAAGTCTTTGTCCTAACAAGATGTAGTGTTTGGTGGTGGGAAGGCACTGGTAGGGGGAGAAGCAACTCTGTCATTTCCCAGTCTTAATCTAAGTGATGCAGATGATTCATTGCATTCATTGGGAAGGATGCATCTCTACCAAATGGAATACATAAATCATAGGCAGAAACCTAAAGTATAACTTCCCTTTCTTTGCAGCTTTTCTGTGTTGTACTAATAGCCATCTGTGCTCAATACAACTAGTTTTCAATCCTTTTTAAAAAGGTGACTTAATCCCACGTTTTTTAGCTTCTAGAAGTCTGCACATACAATAATTTTTACCTTACTACTGTTTTAGGTAGTATTAGATTATCCTGGAAATGAATTTTGAGCATCGTTTCCTGTACTTAAGTGGTCGCTGTGGTCATTTTTATGTAATGCCTATAAAATGTACCTCTCTTAAATTTAGAGAAGCTACATATATGACATTGCTGTTGATTTAATGCTAATTAAAATGTGTATGTTTCACCTGAGAAAACAGTATGACTTGGAAAATGAAATAGCCTTTAGCAAAGATGTGTCTGCTTTGTCACTCAGATTTCTCCTTTCTGCAGGAGATCGAAGGAGGAATAATTCCTTATAATAAGGGAAATCTCAGCTTGTCCAGCATGTGTGAGGAGCTGAATAGAGGCCTTGGATCATTTGAGCCACTTTTACATGGCAGGATCTGGAAGAGATTCTTAGCCATGTTTGGCTGCAGATTAGGCCTGCACATCTCCCTCTTTTTCACCAAATATTCAGCTGAAAAGAAATTTGAGTTTTTATCCAGGAATATTTTAGCAGAGTTTGTGATCTGGGTGGTTGTGGCAAGGACACCACCAGCCCAGCAGGTTAGGTGAAGCTTCTGAAAGCCAACTTGGCCTGTTTTGTATGCTGTAATAGTTTGCTGGACTGGTTCTGTGCTTATCCTCCTCTTTCCAAGAAGCTAAGTGGGTTATGGTCCAGATAGGACTAAACTGCCTTGAGGAGCATTGGAGCATATAGAAGACAATTCATGAGGTATCAAATTCATATATATACATATTAGAGTCACTATTTGAGCCAGGTTTGCATGGTAAGTTTTAATGATCCATTTTACAAGGCCCTTGAGAACAAAGGTCTTAGGTGAAGGTGGTATGAAGAGGTGACTTTAAATTTTGAGTCTAGTGAGCTGTAAGAGAAAGAAGCTCGGGTGGAAGGTTTCTTGCAGGAGAGGACACAAGCAGTTCTGAGAGAAGCAGCTGAGTGAATTCAGAAGACAAACACATTTGATAAGCAGGTGTGGAGTTGCTTAGGGAACTGCATGACCACAAACTATATAGTGCCTGTGGGTTTGGTTGCTCAGGGCTGTGTGTGTGGGAAAGAGAGCAGTTCTGCATTTGGTTGATTAAATTGTGCAAGAGTCCTCCTACAACACCAAGGTTTTTTTTTCTTGTTCATAATATGATGCAAATCATGTGTTTAATGATATGCAGTGGATCAGTAGCTGTCACATCATGATATCGTTGATTTTGTAATGATGCAGACTTTCTGGAGCTAAAATACAACTTCGTAACTGTAGCTGTAACTCCTGTGGCAGTAGCTTCAAGGTTTCTGCTCCACTGAATAACTCCTCTTTATATTGACTTATATGCAAAGTCCTTTGTGGCACAGCGCGCTCAGTGACAGCTTTTTGCGATGTAAATCAGTAATTAGGGTATGAAAGATGGTTTGCTGACTGTAAGATGTGTTTTGGTACTTGTTAATGAAAGATAATTCAGTGCAGTCAAAGTAAAATACTCTTGTTAATTTTATAGGCAAAAATGATTGGTTTTGTAATTCATTAATTTTTGTAGCACGTTTTGTTTAATTTTTGCCACCTAGATTTGCAATATAGCACTAGTTAGAACAGGACAGTGCTGATAGGTCATCTTATTGTCGTCTTATGTTGAATGACTGCCAAAATTTAAAGCTATAAGTATATTTAAAAATATTTCTAAAAATGCTGAAAACTACTGGTAGTGTACTAGCAGTATAATCTGCTTTGGAGTGTTTAAATTGTGTAGACCACATTTAACATGTTATAGAATCCCTCATATTATATATAATATACAACTATTGCTAACAGCGGAAAAGATGAAATAAATTGGAAGAAAGTATTGAAGACCTATACCAGCATGTGCCGCTCTTTCAGCAGGGGATGCAGTGTGCTGTCTGGATCATATACTTGGTATGGATCTTTGGTAGCGTTATACAGGCTATACAAACTTTGAAGTGCTTTAAACAAAAATCTGTCAAGAAGAGAACAAAACCTTAATAAATTGTTGTTGAACGTTACAAATTATTACAATGTGACAAAAATTAGCCAAATATGTTGAATAAGGTAATAAGACCTTATTTGGCTAATAATATAATAAAATGTATTTTATTAAGTATATAGCATTATGGCATTTATGGAAAACATGAACTTCTGTAACCATTCTTTAATTTCTCACAAGGAATGCACAGATAAGGAATGCACTAGAAGAAATGCTGTATAATTAGTATGTCATCATTAGCAATGCATATATTGGTTTACTCCTGTTAACTTTTGTAATTCGATTCTTGATTGTATTAAAAATATTTAATATGATTTATGGCAGTAATTCATGACACAAGAGCAACATAAATTACATTTGTAAGACTTACTTTCAATCTGCTTTTTAAAAAAGTCCAACTTTATTATGAAATCAATAAATTCACATAAATTAGTTGTATTGTTTGCAGTAGTGCTCTTTGCTTTTCCTTAATGCATATGTATGTTCTTGGTTTTGATTCTTTTCCACTTTAAGTATATTCTTAAGCTTGTTTTCAGTGTTGTATGTTTGAAAAATTGCAGCCTGTGGTATGTCTATTTCTGCTTTCTTCCTCCACCTCCATATTTTCAGTTGCGTATTCCTATCATCCTGTCTTTTTGAGGGGCATCTTTTCGATTTTCTTTCAGAAATCTTTTTTCCACAGAATAACATTTAGAATTTAGCATAATGTTGATTAGATCGAAATTATATTTACTGACGCTTAGGAGGTAAATACTTTAAATACAAAAGAACAGAATTTATGTAAAATAAAAAAGAACTACTGCATTCTTAAATTTTGAGCAGTAGTTTCTGTTATCAGTAGTCTTCTTTAGTTTGCTTTAGCTAACGGAGGCTTTGACATGTCTTGATGTACATGTACTATTCCCAGTTATTCAGACAGTGTGTTCTGATAGAGGTGACCTTTATTAGAAGAAATGTTTTCTTTTTCTTAAACAGTGTCATAAATATATATTACATTTGTTTAAGGCATCTTGTGTCTTTGAAGTCAGTTCAGTGTACAACGTAGTGTCAGCTTATTAACATTGGATCAAAGTGTATATTAAATTTCTGATTAAACATCCCCTCTTTTGCAGCTAGGAATAAACACAGTTATAACTTCTTCCTTCCTGGTATTGGTTTAAGATTAACATGTGCCCAATTTTAGTGAGTTCGACTGTTGCTCCTAGCCAGCTGGGTAAACAGACTTTAAGGAAATTAGGTGAAGCTTAGCATACAAGTCTTTTCTCATAGTGTTTAAAATTCTTTACATTTACATTTCTGTTCTAATTAACCTTTCTTTTGTCTGGATGATGATTAGGTTTAATATCTGTGTTCCACCAGGCTTGTTTAACATTTCAACCAGTGCTGTCCTTGGGCAATTAAAAGCTGCCAGTATAAATACATCAAGATAGCTGGAATTGGACTGGTTGGAGATCCTGCTGACCTAGTAGAAATTTTAGTGGCTATCTCTCTAACGAGAATCAAAGTTGGTGTGCCCATAGTGAATATGATTTTGATTTTGGTCCCCCAAAAAATTAAAATTAAGGTAATTAAAAAATTATTCTTGTTTAAAAAGAGGAAGATACTTGGCAGAAAGAAGGGAACCTTTTTTTCTTCAGCCTTAATATCTAATGGTGCACAGCCCAGATTGCAAATTGTACTTGTTTGTTGGTAGCAGAAATAGGTAGAAGGAATCCTGTCCCCACCACAGCACTGCCACACAAATTACATCTGTGCTTCATGGTACAAGTCTGGGTGTGAGTGTGGGTGAAAATATGACAGGCCCTGGACTCATGCTAATAAGAGTACCTCTACCATTCTTGTGGTCTGCTATTCTTCACTCAGTCATCCTGGTTGTCCTGTAGTTGTGACTACATGTCTTACCTGGTTCTTCAAGAGGAGTGTGCAGCTGAGGTACTGGTTTGGGGGGTCTTTTGGACATGACATTAACAGAAGGAGTTATGGGGGCAGATGGTGACAGGTTTGAGTTGACCACACACAGCCAGACTGCTGCCTTGCCTTGCTGTACAGCAAGTAGTTGGGTTCTGGATGCGAAATGAGGTTATGAAATCTATGGACTACGTGCAGTCTTGTATCAGTTCTGTTTGGAAGTTTGGCCAGTTTGGGCTTGAACATCACACCCATGTTTAGAAAACTTTGTCCAGATTGTAGTTTGTGGTGTTATTTGCCTATGCCCCAATCTTTTCCATCCAAATAGAATTGTTTTGCCAGGATTTCTGTAGGTTGCATGAGGAAATACTTTAAGTCTTCTATCTCTGCAGCAGAGTCATAAAACTTCTCATAGATTACAACCTTTGGTCATAGAAAAAATAAAATGTAGCCCTAGATAACAGCTAGATACAAAATTCAAAAAAGGAAAAGAAAAAAAAATGCAGTATTTCATTGTGACACCTTGAATATGCATTGGACGAAATTCTCTAACTGCTTTATTTTGCGAAGATAGTAGTATGACACTGTTTGATTAGATATTCTCCCCTTCTGATTTACAATATTAAAGATTTGAGAAGAACATCCACTTAAATATGTGAAATATTTTAATCTTAAAATGGAGTTTTTTGAATTTTTCTTTGTAGATTCTGTATGATAAATTTGAAATAAGAAATCTTTCAGTAGAGATAGTTCTTCTAACTTAAATGGTAATTGCTGGATGTGGCTGAAGAATGTTGATTACTATAGATACAATTAGTTTGAGTGCAGATGTCTGAATAGAAATGCATGTTTCTACCTGTCTCATCACAGATACTGTTTCTTTCTGTATTTTTTCATACTGTAGATGGCTGTGAATGCCCTTCATGGCAGGTAGTTTGATCTGTGTAAAAGAATACTTTCCTTGTAGTAACATGTGGAAACAGTTTTATGGAATAAAATGAGAAGAAATTAATCATACTTATTCTGAGCTTCTTTTGCTGGTTCATAGCCAGACCTCATTTAGACTGAAAACCTTAGGAGATGGTAGTGTTTGGGAACATAAACAGTATTTCACTTAATAAAAAACATTCCAGGACATATTTTTAAACTGTTAGATACCTAGCTTGTCAATGTTAATATTGATTGTTATTGTTATGCAGTTGAACAGTGTCCTAATACAATCCTTGTCTTCATGGAAAAGCAAGATAAAATTGTTTGTTTATTTACCAAATTCACCTCTTCAAAATTGATTTTAATGGAGTTCCCAGCTGGATGTATTTATCCTGATAAATGGGACTAGCCCCACAATCTGCAGCATACAGTTTCAAAGAAGTCAGTTGCTTTGAGGTGCTGAAAATATATTTCCAATATACTTCTGTTTCCAGTGTGTATGTGTGTATTTGCAATACAAGTTTTTTTCTAAGTTGGGGTGACAGAATTATTTGGGAGCCTTGCTTCAGTACTATTTTACTTGTCAGAGTTGAAAACAACTCTGATGAAAGAATTAAAATTAATAAATATTAATATTGAGCAAACGTGTAAAAACATGAGAAGAGGGACATTCTTTTAAAGATAGCACTGATAAACTATGTTTGTGTGTTGGACATCAGGCCTATTCCAAAGTAATTTTGAAATGCTGAATCTAATGCAGTTGGGGTGATTGAAATATAAAATGTACATTTACTTAATGCTACTAGACCCCTGAGTAGATAGAAAGCATAGGGAAAATGTGTTTCGGGGGAGATGGAGGCTATGAATGGAGAAGAAAAGTATTGTTGGTGAAATTAAAAAGTTGAAGGGAATCATGCTAGAGGGATGAAGGGAATCATGCTAGAGGGATGGGAGAGTCTGCTCATTTAGGACTAGACTGTAAAGTTTTAGGCTGTGATTCCCACTCACTTGAAGTTCAGGGTTGCAAATTGGCCCTTTAAGTGAACTGTGGATCTGCATTAGTACTTGGGGCCTACTGGGGACAGGGGTATGCCAAAGACATAACATACTTTTTTTTTTTTTCCTAGTATGCCAGCCTGCAGGATCTGTGGTTGTCTGAGCTTGTTACCACACTGTTGTAAAACAAAAGGAATTGTAGTTGTGGTATTTTTTTGTAAGGTTTTTGTGCCGCTGCCATTTTTTTCTTCCTTTCCTAGCCTGTATCATTCAACATGTTGAGCTTTGCAGCTATTTAGCATTGTTCTGTTTCAACTCTGGCAACCAAAAATGACCACATCAGTGATACGGGTGTGTTGTTTTCCATGCTTGTTTGGAGCTTCTGGCTCTTTGATAACTTGCTCTTCCTATGTTGTATTCTAGATGGAGTGTTGGTCTTGACTGAATAATGCACTGTGTGTTGGGGGAATTTGTAACCTGAACAATTTCTTGCTTGTGTTATAAGCTCCATCTCCACCCTCCAGCCACCCCTTCCTTTTGGAAATGTTAATTTCTTTTTTTTTTTATAATATGAAGATTTTTGGTTTTACTCAGTAAAAATAAGCTATACTGCGTTTTGTTAGCCAGGTTGCTATGTTGTGTGTAGGGTTCTGTGGCCTAAACCTTCAGATTTCATTTTGTAATGAAAGGTGTTGTCAATACTATTCAGATTTTAGTCTCCTTGAACTGACTGTGTTGTCTGATCTTAAAACACTCCCTGGTTATGTATTCACTGAATACACATCTCAGCAATTTCTTGTCAGAATAGAAGTATGATAAAATAAGAAGGATGCAGTGTCACTGTTTAGTAGAAAGGTGGATTAGTACACCCTGAATCTATTGAAAATACTTAGGATACTGACCTGCATGATGCACTTCATTCTCTACCTTTATTTTTTTCAGTCACCACTGGATCTTTAAATCTTGTATGTATGCTATGCTCTAAGCAGTTATGCAAAAAATTGAATACAAAACTGAGAACCTGTTTGTAAATGTTTTTGTTTGTACTGTTTAAAATGGGTTATAAAAGACACCTGTTGCTTCTAAAAGCATCTTGAGGCTGGTTCAGTTTTCAGCAGGTGGATGGATGAGCTTGCTTCTGAGAGATACCAGTCTGTCATTTCCACTGAAGTTGATGGAATACTGCATTTAGGATTGTTTTAAGAAAAAAGGATGAGTTTTCTAATATTTTGTCTGCAAAAGAAAAGTATCCAGTTATCAGTGTTTGTTTCAATGTCTGTTATGATACGAAATAATGTTTTAAGAGCTTGCCCACAGATATTTTAATACTTTAACTAACTTATTTAACAAAATAGGCAACAACAGGGTAAAGATGTGTATGCATTTCTTGAACACGCCAGTTTCACCAGAACTACGGCTTGGCTGTCTTTGAAGTGGAATGACTTGAAGGCTGTAAAGTGGACATTTAAAGAAATTCAGTTTAAATATCCATTAACTATTCACTTCACATTCAGCAAGTGTGTAGGATGCGTTTTGTGTATGATTTTGAAGGCAAGTCTACTTGAGATCTGAGTGAAAATGATTAGAAACTGTAAGATGGGTACTGTGAGTAGAGAACCGTTAGTATAAGACCCAGGCACTTGCTTTGGACTCAGGATTTGTATTTTGTGGTAGGCTAATTCAAAGTTTAAAAAAGATCTGTAAGACTATAGTGACGTTAACAAGTACTTTTAATTGAGGACAGATTTTTCTTTGGTTGTGGTGTGGTTTTTTTTTTTTTAACTCATGTCTGAACCTCTTGCCCGAGAGCTGGGCTAAATACCTCTACATTCCTAACATAGATAGCACGTCAAAGCTGCTCAAATTAGAACAAATAAAATACAAATACCTGAGACTCAGTATATACTGTCTTTACTAATATGAAAATAGTGATTTGCTGCTGACTTGACAAGAAAAACAACATGGAAATTTCTTGCAAAGAACAAAATAATTGGTGTTATAACTGAATAGAAGTAGACTAACTGCATGATTGTGTTCTTCCCTTACACCCCACAATCATGGGTAAAAGCCCTGTTGGATTCAGTAGTACCTTACTGTATTCTTGGCTGTACTGTGCCCTAATGTTTAAGTTTCTGAACTGAAAAATGTAGTTTGTAGCCCTGTCCTAAGTACCTAAATTCCCTGTTAAGTTCATTGCAAGACTGCTAGGAATGGATTTTGGAAAAGGCTTTGTGCTGAGTGGGGAGGGAGGTTATTCGTGCTAATTGGAAGAAATACTGCAGAACAAGCCATACATCCTAACTATGCCCCTCTTTGACCTGTGTCTGAGTACAAAATTCACAGCTCAATTTTTCTGTTTTTACATGCTGAATATTATGTTTACACCATAAATGAAGATACTCATGAGTCGATCTTTGAAGCAGAAGCATGTGTGGTGAGGTCTGTGTAAGCCAGCTTGGGTTTGGCAGCTGTGTCAGCATATGCCAGCTAGAGGGTGTCACCAGAAGTACCGCAGATGGAAGGTTTCCTGTGTTAGAGACTCAGCACTCTTGTCCCATATGAAAAAGATGCAGGGCATACACAAGCCAGTTACTTTCCTTGCTCGATCCTAATTTCACTCAATCTGAAATTGCCCTTAGGAACTAACATAGTTCTTGTGTCACTGAGGTGGTAAACTCAGCCCTGTGTTGGGTCACATCATCTGGTGAAGGAGCCTCGTGTGTGTGTGCTGAGGCAGAGAAAGGTCCTGTGGAAAGGTGAGCCAGTACTGAGCAAAAGAAACAATCAGTTTCTATACCTTCTCTTAGTATTTTAAAGTTTCAACTCGGCGCTTGGCCTTAGCAAGTGTGCTCTAGCTCATAGATGCACGGCTTTTGGACCCCAGCTACTCATCATATGAAGGTTTTCTGTGCAGTAGAAAATTCGTGGCTTTAGTAAGTACTAGAGCTCTGCATTCTGTTTTTAGAGCATAAAGCAGTCATGGACTGGGTTGTCCTTTTCTGGAATAAAAGTGGTGGGATTTTGGTTGTTTGTTTATTTGTTTTTGTTTGTTTGTTAAGTCAAATGATTGCTAGTTATACTGTTAATGCATACATAACATTTCTCTCCCTTGCATGATCAGAAGTCAGCCACAAACCTTATTCTTTGTATTAAACTTCATGTTTTCAGTCACTATCAGGTATAGTGTGAGTGGACTTGCTGCAGGAGACATCTTATTGTGCCCACCTTGTGATTTCTTATTGAAATGGAGGGAGGACAACTGAGAAACTCTCAGCTTGTTACACTGCACTCAGTTCTGGGGTAACGTAAAGTAAAACTGTAGACGTTTGAAAAATGCCATTTGTTAAATTTTAGATGCCACGAAGGTTTCAGTTAATTAAGAAGTTAAATGGGGTTTTTCAAAAAAAGACTTGTTTGGATTTATTAGACATTAGATCTTCCTGAAGTGTCTGGAAGAGCTAGGCCTCAGCAGAGCAGGAGATGTGGTTCAGTATTGTCACAAAGATACAGATAAAGACATTCATGAATTTTTATTGTGCAATAAACCACATGTCAAGAAAACAATGTGTTTCAGAGCTCTTGTAAGAATATAATTCTGAGTATTTCCATTTTATTTAGAATTGCAGTTTGGTTTTTTGTTCCTCAGAGTGCATGTTCACTTGTGAGATTTGGTTACGCAAGTTACATTGTATTCTCTTGGCCTGTTTTATACTTAAAATGTTACATGACATGATTGTTAAAAACTGTAATAAAATACTGGATCAGCCTAAGAAATCCTCTTTTGCTAACTGGTTTTCTGGAATGGTAACTGTTTTGGGCAAAAAAAAATTCAAATAGACTTAACTAATTACAGAAAAGCTGTGGCTAGCATGCTGCTCTGTCTCTTTTCCCATGACCTTCTAATTTTATATTTTTGTGTGTGACCAATTAAAAATATGATGGCAGAGCAAAATAATATAGTCCAAATACCCAGCAGCTGGGATATAGAGGTAATAATCCATGTCTTGGAATCATAGGAAATAGAGAGGAAACAAGTTGCAGATAATTTAGTCTCTCTCCTTATGCACAGTTTTTCCTCAAAATACAGCTGTTAAATTTACTCCTCATTTGATACGTTGACGTATTACTAAAATTATAGTGTGGTTAGCTTTGTTAGTCTCTTCTCTATTAGAGTAGTAAAACTGATCCTGCCTAGGACATAAAGATGGACTCAATGACCTATCGAGATCCTTTACAGACAGTTCTGTGATTTCATAGTTCTCCCTGATCTTTCTGTATGATGTTTTGCCTTTGGATGATGGTGATTTGTTCCATGTAGTGTTTTATATAGATTTGTCTTCCCCTGTATTAGAAAGAAAAAGTGCTTTTCAGATTTTGAGAAAGTGGTTCAGATATTTCTCTTGCCATATGAATCTTCAGAATCTTTTCTCTCCCTTCTTCCTGCTCTGGGAGCTCATGTGTATCAGAAGTCTTTGGACATGAGAAATTGGTTCACATCTCTGTCCTCATTCTGTAAAAGAATGAACTAAGAAGCTGTATTTTAGGGCTCATAAAGTGCTCAACACACTGACTGCATTCCTCTTTGTTTTATTGTTCAGTAGTGTAAAAGGGGGAGGGAAGACAACTAGTTCTTTCTCTTCTGAGAGGAAAAAACCTTGGGTTCACTTGTGGTGTCCTATTCTGCCACTGTATCTGAGGTCAGAAATCTTCTCAGAATGGAGAGGGCTTATATGTATGAGGGCAGGATTTGCCAACAGAAGATAAATCAACAATAACTCTGCTCTTATGTAATGAAAGACCTGTTTGGTTTTTTTCTGTGTCAAGGCTAACTAGACCTCAGAAAATCTTCTGTGACTGCAATGAAAAGTGTTGGAATTTGCCATAGGGAGTGGATTTCTAGGTGTACTGATTTAAGATGTTGGATAATTCCAGATGTTTTGGAACAGCATCAATTACTCTTTCTTAAAAATAGACTATAAACATTATAGCGTAAGGATGCCATTCTCGCTGGTCAGCGTTGCCAGGGTGTATGCTTTTTGCCCTGTAACTTGATAAGCAATGTTCTGCCTTTCTATCCTTTTCTTCATTTTACAGACAGCTCTTGCCCCAGTTGCCTTTAGCATCATCTGAGTTTCCTGTGAGCATTTAATAAGTGACTGATGAGGAATGAGTAACTTTCTGGTATCAAAATTACTAAAACCATCTAGGAGAGTTCTGTTTGAGAGATGTCATAGATTTATAATACTGTATATACAGGATGAATTCAATGCAGAGGAACAAGCTCAATTTTCTGAAACTTTTCTAGTTGCTTATTTCTGAGCAGTTTAGCCAAATTGAACTCTGTGAAAGCAATAGGTGTTGTGGATTGCCCAGATCTCTCTGCTATGTCTCCTGCTGTTTGATATCTGAATAGACCTAGAACTGTTCTCACAGACGCTACCTAATACGTATGTTGAAGAAAGCCTGAAAAAGAAACATCTCAGATCTGTACATGGATTTGCAGTAGATGTTTATGAAGGATTTAAGATTTTTTTGTTTTTTGTAAGTTGGTCCTCAGTGTGTACTTACACAGTCTTCTTTTGCTGTATTCATGTTGTCTCATACAGACTGAGTAGTATGACTTACATGTTACAACATATCTAAAAGATAAATAAGTAGAAAATGTGTTTTAAAGCTCTTTTTAAAACTGCAGCTATCTGATACACATTAATTTTAGTAAAATTTAGGCTTCTTTGTGTTCCACAGGCAGCAGGAGCAATTTGTCCTCTAGTTTCTACTGTTATTGCCTGTGCTGCAGACGGCTGTTTAGACCACTCATTGGAACGTGCCAGGTACAGAGCGAGTGAAATGCCTCAGGCTTTCTTGTTTGATATTATCTATGAAGCATACCAACAGGTAAGACTTTGCGAGTTTCTAAGACTTTTTTCCATTTAGTTAAAAAAACAACCAAACAACTCCCCCCAAAACCCCTTTTTTTCCTCTTCTTTTAGAAATAGAGGTTCAGTATATATTTCAGATCACATCAAACTGTGTGTGTATTACTCCTTTATAGTCTTTTGATGAAAATGTTTTATCATTCCAATCTATTCAAGTTTTTCATATATCAAACTGCCAAATACAAGAGGGGGTGAGGGGTCTAAACTATTGGAAAGAGATTTGCTTTTATTTTTATTGTGCATTAAATGATTCATTCCTTAAATGAATGGTATAATGTGTTTAAAGTTAGGTATGTATTAAGTATATATTGCTGACAGAGTATCGAGGAGTTTTGGATGCACAGTGTAATAATGACATTATAAAATAATATGATGGGATACAGGCTGTTCTAAAATATTGGGATAATTTTAACTTGATACATCTAGGTAAATAAGTGTTTAATTTGTTTTGTGTTGGCTGTGTATTGTACATACTTTGGTTAGTGGCTGAAAATAATATTTGCTTAGCATGCTGTAATTTTTTTTTCCCCCTACTATCTTGCTTTAATGTCGTCTTTATTTAATTAAATAAAAATTGTGGGTAGTGTATTAAGCCCTGGCTCTTTTGCCTTTATTCCTCTTGAAGACTGTTTTTATTTGCCCGACCCTGCTTTTGCAATTTACTGGAAGCACTCCAGACTTTTGTCTCACCATTCTACTTCCTTTTCATTCATCACCTTGTGGAAATTGCCTGTCCTCCAGGTGTCTTCCAGACTGACTGGAAGCAGAGCATTTCTTCATTTGTCACTTGTCAGGAATTATTTTTCACTCCAGTAATGCTGACAGTCATGCTTCCCATCAGTCTTTCATTTCTAGAGTAAACAAGCCTAAATTACTGATATCCACCTTTAGAGAGTACATAGCTTAGAAGTCACCACCAACAGAACAAAAGTGTGGACAGGCAAGGAGGAAGAAACGGTTGCTGAATTGTTCAGTAGTTATTTTACTTAGAAATGTTGACACAAATTCCATGTCATACCCTTCATACTTCATACTTGAAACTGTTCTTCGATGCTGAAGATGAAGGGCTGTCCAAGATGATGAGCTGCTCAAGGGATTGGACTAGCTCCAACCTTTTTAGTTCTGATGGAAAACAGAGGGATGTTCTTCGTGTATACGGTAACACAGCTGATACTTCTAAGTGAGACTGTAGCTTGAATGTAGTGGGCACACTCGTTATAAAGGCAGCATGTGTATGCACAGAACACGTTTCAAGAGACAACAGCTACTGTTGTTTTTTTCATTCTTGTTGATATGTATCTTTTTTTGCAAATTGCATGTTTATGTGTTGTTTCTTCAAAATACCCACCCCAAAAACAACCCCCTATTTTGTCCTGCTGTTCTCTCTTGGTTTGCAGATACAGTAGAGCTGGCAAATACATAAAAAGCTTTTGGCCTAAATGCCTTGCTCAAAAGGCAACTATATTTGCAGTGCCTATGCTCCTTTGAATAGTGTTCTCTTCTCACATATGCATTCCATCAGTCATCTTTTTTGTATCCCTGTTCTTTCAAGAACAAGCCACCAAAGTTGCTAGCAAGCAACCAAGGCTATGGTTCCTTGTCCCCAGTTCCCTTTGCATCAGCTGAATTCTGGTCATTTAAATGCTCTGTGCCTTGTAGCTTTGGGAAGGATAACACTTTGCTAAACCTCTCAACTCATATTGTTTGCTAATTATTTATGTTTCAATGGTGCCTAGCTGTCCAAGTCAAGGATTAAGACCCTATTGTTCTGGGAACTGTACAAACAAGTAAAAAAAAAAAAGATAATTGTACTGTAAAACTTTGTCAAGCTACTGTAGGACAGATTTTTGTAGAAATAGATGCAGTTTATGATACTTCCTAAACAGTAACATATGCATCATTAGTTCCCACAACAACCTGGTGAAATAGGTGTCTTTGAACAGATAAACAAAAAAGATGCAACATGACTAACAAAATTATTGTAAGACCTTCACAAAACTGAGAATGAAATTAATTTTAACTGACTTGGCATAGAATCATGATCCCACTCCTGTGTATTTTATACAGTTATGACCTTCATGTAACAACAGCGTGGGGAAAATCAACAGTTGAACATGCATTCCTTAGAAACTGTCCATTTGAATTATTGCTTCAAATAACAGGCGTTTCAGAAACGTTGTGGGTAATGTGGAATATTGCTTCTAAACTCTCTATTTAGATGCATCATCTCATGTGAGTAGGTATATTTAGAGTTTACTTCCAAATGTGTTCCTTTTTAGGAATGCAAGACCTCTGAGATTCTTGACTGCTAAATTGCAATATTCAGTTAAAGGTCAGTTCTCTGATCCTTATAGGTTTGCCATCTATAATCTTTTTTTCTCTTCTTGTCTGCTACCAATCTGGGAAGAGCAGATCAAATGATCCTCCTTTTATTGCTCTTTTGAATGTATTCAGAACTAGAAAGGAATGAGCTATTAACACTATTGAAATACATAAAAATACTTTTGTATGATCTTCATCAAATTAAAAGTAATTTTCTTAGAAAAATTCTTCCATTTCTTGATTGTTCAAAAAATGCTAGTAATGATCTGGGGAAAAATACGTGCCTTGTACATAAAAATAATTGAAGTACATACAACAAATGCCAAAGATGGGTTTACAATATTATCTTAAAATATATGCATACCACAGTGAATTCCCTTTATGTCTGGTGCCAAAAATCCAGCACAGATTTTGAAGACATTCAGCCAGGTTGTTTGCATGCATTTCATTGTGATGTGTCTCATTTTTGGTGCGCTGGATCTCAATTTAGTTTTTGCTCTTACCTCTTCTCTGTTACCTGGAACATATGTATTCCAAACAGATCTTTGTTCAGATATATGTTTTCAGATTTAACTCTGACAATGTTAAGATTTCTGACATCATAATTATTAACTCCTCAGATTTAAGGTACAGATGTTGAAACCTTTTAAATTTTGTTGCTCAAAAATTGCATGCACTCTGTTGTCTTTCTAATGACTTTGAGAGCTCATTAAAATAAATGTTCTTTATCACTTGCATATCTGATATTTAAACTCCCTTAACAGGACTTTTCAAAGATTTAAAAACTGCCTTTTTTTTAATGTGATTTTTCTGGCTTTGGGTTTTCCTTATTAAGCCAGTATGTTAAAAAAAAAAAAAAGTTGGACTAGAAGTGACATCAAATTAGAGTCTGGTTAGTTACCCAGAAAGAGGGTTAAGTATTCCATCCATTACCTCTGAAGTGTGCTATGAACTCATTTCTGTTGTGTTTCTGATTGTTGCTTGTGTCGTGTGAGAGATTAGGTTCTGCGAGAAGGTATGTATTTTAGTGTTTTAAAAAGTGTTATCCTACCATTAGTCACATCTCCTTTTGCTAGGTGTATTAACTTGAAATCTTCTGTTCTTTGGGATGGACCTCCTCTCCAAATCCCATGTTTCTTGATCCTGATGGGGAAGTTATTTCATTGTTCTACTCTTCTATTGTAAGGTAGCCAAGGACTTCGACTGGCAAAGTATGTTTGGTTGGTTTGTTTTTAATCCCCAAAGAAGTAAATAAATAAATCTGAAATGGGAAGAACAGTCAAAAACTGTTGGTGAGGTACTGGATACTGCTAAGTCTTCTGATGGTTGGTTTTGAATAAATTTCTAACCATACGGAAACAATAGTCTAGATTTATGAAAATATTTCCTTAAAAATAATCTCAGGCTTTTTCAGTTAGCATTAATTTTAACATCAATTAGTGTTGGAAGCAGCTTTTTCTCATACTTCTGCATATATACTTAAGAGGAAAAAAAAAAAGACATTCAGATGTCTTGCCCCATATTTTTACTTTCTTATTGTGGAAATGCCAGCAGTTTGAGAACCATTGTTGTTTCTTGGTGAAAGAAGAATTGTAAGTACGTTGTGTCTGTCTTAGCGTGATGCAGCAGGTTAAGTGGAGGTACAGCCGGGAAGGGAAAGCTTTTCAGTATTCTTCTCCCTCAAATGATAATTGCTCCCATACAGCAGGATCAGAAGACCACTTTTCAGGAAATAGCTACTCCTTCCACTCCAGAATAGGGATACTGTCTTTAACATTTTGATAAAATTTCTGTTACATTGTTAAACATTTTACTTTTAACTGAGGATACCTCTTGGCCCTTGTATTGGACATCATGTAAGCCAGACTAAAACCACTTAAATTCAATATTGAATTTAAGCAACTGTTCAGCCCATAACAGCCAATAGAGCTAAAATGATGTCTGGATCTTAAAAGGCCTCACTACTCTGAGTTAGGTGCTGTTAGAGCACTTCACTATAATAAATGAATAGGCATAATGGGATTTTGACAGACAGAGGCACTTACCCCTGTATGTAATGCTGCTTAATGCTTTCTGTTTCAAGTCTCTGTGTTCAGTTGGTTGTATGAAGCATGGGAATACAGTTTGTTTCTATTTCAGTGAAATATTTTGATGCCTCCACTTTGTAATAGGACTTTGGAATTTGGTGCTGGGATGGTCCTGAGGTGTGAGAATAGGATGAATTATACATGTATGATGCATGCTTCACACGCATGGAGAAGTGACAGATGCAAACAACTGCAAGGGGAGAAAGAACTGTGTGTGATATCTTGCAGGCAGGAAACTTTATCTTAGCCGGGGGTTTTCCTTGGGATGTTTGGTAAAAGGCCGTATAAATGTGTTAAGGGGATAAGCGTAATGTTGCATCAGGGCTCTTAGTTCTGGTATGTCCTAATAAGTGGGTTCTTGTTTCCTGCACAGTGTAATGAACCATACCACTAACCTTCAATAAATATTAGTAGTGGACAAGTTAAGCTTTCTAAAATAAAAAATGCAAATCTCTAATAACTAGTAAAACCTGTGGAAAAGTTGTAAAATTGCAGAACACATGATTTACTTCAATTCTGACCTACCTGGGACAAAACCAGCTAGTTGGAAATTTGCTGTCTTTGGAAATGCATTTTTGGTTTTTTCTATTCTTATCATCCCTAGGGAAATCGGAAAAGTTTAAGTGTTAATTGGAAATCCACCCTTTCCAAAGAGAGCAAATAAAGGATGAATTCCTTAGGCCAAACTTATTCTTTTTTGCTTAAGGTAGTTTCATGTTTCTGTTCAGCTTTATAAATTAAATAGGAGCAAATGAAAAGTATGATCCTGTATGAGAGGAGGAGGGTGGGGGGAAGACTTCATTTACTAGAAGTCAAGTGTTCCCCTGGAGCAGTATCTTTTAAGGAATTAAGAGTATCAGGAAGTCAGGTAGGCTACCTTTTTCCTTTAATGTGAGTAGGCTGAGACTGATGTCTGTAATACCTGTTTCTGACACATTGTGAAATGCACAGACATCTCTGACATCTTTTGTCTTTAACACAAAGCATCCTGTTGTGTCATGTCACCTTGAGTGTACAAAGTAACACAACCACAATATACAAAGGCTGAAATATCCAACCTTAACAAAGCATTGTTTATTTGAAATGCATCTACCAAAGTAAGGAAGGTAGCAGGAACGATTAAAAAGCTTTGCCTTTCCTGATCTGGCAGAGAAACAACTGAAAATGGAAGCAGAAGAGGAGTGGTATGCAGAAGATCCCGACTGCCTTGTACGTCAGAAGTAAACAGAAAGCCTAGGGAAGGTGATACGATGGTTAGAGGGTTGTCAGAGTGAATGCTTGGAGGTATAATAGAATTGCTCACCAATGTGACCAGTCTGGTGAAGATGAGGACCTTATAAGAGAGAATAGCTATCACAGCTGAAGAAAGGATTCGACGTGTTAGAAGGCTATTCTGCAGGAATCCTTCACGTGTGGATGGCATGCAAATTCAGATAATTATTTAAAGACAGAGTGATAGGTTTATAACAGTCCTAATTTAAAAAAAAAAAAAAATAGACACATGCAATTTTCTAGTAATCTTTTATATGTTCCTTTATACTTAGCCTCATGATTTTCTGTACCTGAGAAAATTTACCACAAGCTACACCATTTTTTGGGGTGTTTGTATTGTATATGTAGTTAGTTTAATCATCTGTTTATAGTAGACCATTTGTAGATGCTTGAAGTTTTATTCAGTTAATCAGAACAATGGAGCTGAAAAAAAAAAAGGAACTGGAAGAAGGAATATTCATTGAAGGAAGATATGCTTCAACATGCTTAGAGTTGTTTTTCTGATGCATGTCTATAAGCTCCTTACAGATATCCACATGGAACAGACTGACCTTAGGGTTTCCATCTAATCTGTGTAGAAACTATGTAGAGATTAGTACTTTTTGGGGACCAAACTGAATGAATACATCTGTTCATAGCCAACATTACCCGCTTTTTGGATAATAGACAATCACATTTACTTATGGGACATTACAGCATCTGCTTGCATAGGAGAGAGCTGCTATATATAAACATAGTAATGACAAGATACAAAATAATAGTGTGTCAGGGGCAATCATGCAAATACTTTGATGCTAAATTCTGGGAGGCAGATGTTCTTCCACTCCTCCCCAAAAATCATTACAAGATGTCCCCACATGGGGTTGAGATGGGGAAAAGAGATATTCTGCCAGCTGTCCAACCTGGTCCTCAGTAGAAGAAAAGGAAATCCCAAAATTATTCTCATCTAACAAACCCCTGATAATGTTCAGGGAAGATTTCAGAGTAAGAAAGTTAGTTGGCTGTTGTAAGGCCCATTGTAGAAGTACTTGCTCAAAGTATTGTCTTTTCTGTATCTAAATAATAGGGAATGTATTCCATGTGGATTTTGTAAACTTCTGAAGTGCTTTTTGAAAGGGCACATTACTGGGATTCTTCTTCAAACATGTGTGAAGCATTTTAGTATCCTCTGTAGCAGGGGAAGTGGAGTCAGCTGTAGCAGTGCAGTAATATTTTGGCATAGGTCAGGCAAGTCCTTCGAGGCAAAATGTCTAGACTGATTTGGGGATTTTCCTGTGGGTTCATTCTTTGTTTAAAGAAATCAATGTCTGTCAAATTAACATTGCCAAGAGCAACAGGAGATTAAATAAACAGTAGTGGACAAATTGTTGACTAAAACCTTTGCAACTTTGGTAGCAAGGGTCATTTTCAGTAAAAGGACTGAAGGGTCAAAATGTAAGTGAGGCAGAATTTGGGTATTTTAGTCCAGTACTGGAATCCTGAAAAAAAACCCCACACTGCTCACCTCCTTCCTAAGACTAAAGATATCTCAATCTTCAAGACATCTCAACTTTCTTTGGTTTTAACATTCACCAAATATGAAACTGCATACCAAGGCATCTAAGTTGTGACAAGACTGAGCAGCTTACTATTTACCTCCTGTAAACATTCAGTTGGAGAAAAATTTTTTTGCCTGATGCTGTTCAATCAGAGCTGTTTGTTTTTGTAATGTCAAAACACTGAAAAAGAGATCACTGTTGTTTTTAACATACCACAGAAAGTAGGTAAGACACATAGATTTTTCTCTATAATGGATTTAAAGCTATAATGGGTTGTTTCTTGGTCTTTTTTAAAAAGTGTCAGACATCTTTTAGGTGCTTTGTGTTGTAAGGATGATCAGTTTACCTCATTCTTCAAATGTATTTTAAGGTTTCTGTATGCCCTGTATATGTGTGAGTATGGAGATCCACTTCCTTTCCACCATCCCCAGCTTTGATAACCCACTTTCCTTCTGTGTTTTGTAGTTAGATATTCAGGTCTTCTAAACATATGCCATGCAACATCATTGTTGTGTTTTTCCTAATTCTACATTCCTGTTTGTGCCTATAGGTTTTCTTCCTTCTCATCAACTATATTCTGAAATACTGAATCAAGAAGGGCTTAATGAATTAGGCAAGAGCTAGCCAAAGTAATACTAATCTACTACTTGTATAATCTATAAGAGGAGAGTACTACAAGTGCTCTTCTGTGTATGGGCTCTTAAAGGCAACATACTTCCATCTGCCTATGAAATGTAATTGGGACTTACAGTTTTAGTGTAACTACCTTCTGAGTTCGTCCAGGTCAACCTACTTGGCTGAATAGTAAAGTAGCATGGATTATTTCAGTTTGTTGAAATTCTTCCAGTTCCTTTGATGGTATAATAATATAGATTTTAATTAGCTGTATACTAGTATCAAGATGGGGAATATCTGTGAGTTTTTCAGTGTGCAGTCTAAGCATATGAAATAAACTAACTGAAGGAAGCCTTTCTGCGATTTGTCCATGGATCATTAGGAATTTAGGACTGATTGTTTGGCAATCTGTGTAGCTCCTAAATGTTGAAAGAAAACCTAGTATTTAATTTCTCCTTACATGTGAAATTTTTACTTCATTAACACCCTTTCGTTGTTGCAGCTTATTTCAGCTAAGAATTTCTCACTGGTGTTACTCTCATTTAAAAAATTACTTCTTTGGAACTTGAATAGAACCTGAGTTCTCTTCCATTTCATTC
>NW_010226431.1:30972-32770 GCF_000690775.1 Eurypyga helias
TGCAAAATTGCAATGGAGATAAATTTTTAATAATGAAGTTTTGCAGAGGATTTTGATCTGTCTTTCTCAATCTTTAGACTGATGCACACAGACTGTTTCTTGAATACAGGGTTGTCAACCTCACCTGAATGAGTATCCTAATTTGTACAGTCTTCAGGTTGTAGTTCTGAGGTGTTTTCCAAAGAGATCTTATAGTTACTTCATCTGGCGTCTTTTTCACTAGCAGCTTTGTGCTGAGATTTAGAGGAATTTTTTTTTTTCCCCTTTCCCTATCCTTAAAACCTAGGCAATTCTACAGAATTCTTGTGAGGATAAATACACTAAATGAGTTTTGTCAGTAATGCTTTCATTTGTGCAAAACCTGAAGCTAGTTTGGTGGTCTATTGGGAAAATGATGCTAGTTTAGATAGCTCTGTACTTGATTAGTTCTTCGGCGCAGTGGTAGAGCCAGGATATTGTATGAATCCCCACCTTGCCCTAATTAATTTCTGCCACAAGAATGTTTGGAGAAATTCTAGTGCCTTGCATAAGAAAAAGTATTTTTTGCTAATGGGATAATTACTTCCATTTCATGGCACTCCTCATCCTGTAGTATCTCAAAGCACTTCACAAATTCACATATTAGCTCTTGGAGCTGTTTGGTGCAGTGGTGCGAAGCTGCCACACCCTGGGTGCGATCTGGCACCTCTGTAGCAGTGAAAAGGCATTTTGTCTTCAGCTATAATTTGGAGGATGTATGTTAGGAAGACACACTGCAATTATTTGAGCTGGAAATTAGACTGGATTACGAGAGTAGTGTTGTTAAGTGTTACTGGATTTACCCTGAGAAGTGTACTGTATCCACAAGAATCACCTGTTTGGCACAGGCTCTGAAAATGCTGAATACTGAGTGAGGATTACTGTATCCAGCATATGGGAGACCACCCATGTAAATTGTCATCTGTTGCTTGTTTTGAGGGAGCAAAGAAGAAAATAAGGTAGTGATGCTAGAGGTTTTAATCTCTTAGCTACTGACAGATTAGTGTATCAAAAGGCAAGGAAAAGGACCATTTGTGTTTTTATCATAATTTCAAGAGATGGTTCTCTTAAGTAAATTTTTCCAAGACTGAAGAATTTTATCTGTTCAGAAAAATTTAAAAGCAAAACACATTTTAACTTGGCCTGGATTTGGGTCACCTCTTCTTCTGAGCCTGATTAAATTCTCTGTTGGTTGCTGAATTTTAGAACTTGATATATTTAGAAATCTCTTCTCTGGGAGAATGTGAGCAATCATTTCTTTACATTTTCTTACAATAATCTAAACTTATTTTCTACATTGGGACAAGATAATTTTTTGTCTTTGTATTGTCCATATAACTGTTTTCCAAGTATTTTTCCAATTTATGTGATAATTTTTTCAAGTGGAAGCAGTGAGTCCTGACACAGTATTTTGACTACTACTGTTGTCATAGAATTTTAATATTTTGTTATTTCTTCTTGATGTTGTAAATAAAATACGACTTTAAAAAAGCTAAAATTGTACATGAGGTCTGAAATTCCATGTTCAGCTGCATGGTCAGAATTACTCCTGTGTCCTTTTCTGACATCAAAAAAATCAATACTGACTTGGGTTACTTGGGACCTCTTCTATGAAGTCCATCTGATAAATAACTAGCTCTTAGTTGCATCAGGTATTTCATCTGTATAGCAGTACCGTTGTTTATTCTTACCTAGCTTGCTCATTTTCATTATGCTAGTTCGCGTGGACTTTGTTGAAGTAACATTAGGAATGTACCTACTGTTGTGGCACAAGAAGAGA
>NW_010226432.1:0-4964 GCF_000690775.1 Eurypyga helias
TGAGTCGTAATTTTGAGCTTGTTGGATGGGTTAACTTGGATCAGCTGGAACAAATGAAGGGAAAAACAGAGAGTTCCAGCAGTGATGAGGAAGAAAAAGAGTTAAGCCACAAGACTGAAGAGAGAGGTCAGTATAGTTGCTTTTTCTTTTATGCTGGATACAGTAATGGACCCTGCCAGTTCCATCAAGGAAGATCAACTGTTGACTCAACTGCAGATTCCTTAATTCGTGGAAGCTTGTCAGTATAGGCAAAATGGAGCTTTTGTCAAGAGACTTCCTGGAGGAATTTTGAGTTTCTAATGCTTTCTGTTTAAGAAAATCAAATCGTGCTCCATAAAAAAAAATGTTCTGAGATAATATTGGTAACATCTGTACCTGTGCAGGTAACATCTGTGAGGGCTTAGAAAAATACTTAAGTGGAATATTTTAGTGGGCTGTCAGATTATTCTGTGTTGGTAACCCATGTTCAGCTTTGCTTCTCCACATTATACCATTGAAGGATATAGTTCAGTGGCCAAGCTTATTTTGGGGCTATTGTCTGCCCACTGTCTGCCCAGTGCTTACAAAGCATTCCTTCCCTCCTCTTTGTGAGAATTGACACTTTGCCAAAACTTTGGTCGACAACTCTGAAGCCAGGGTAGTTTCATTCCTTACCTCCAAATCACCATTCTGTTACTGAAAAGTAACTAAGAAAACTATCAAAATTATAGTTTAGAAAGCTGACATTGGTTTATTGTGGCACCGGGTGCATGGGGGATGTCTCCTCCTAGCACGCACACCAAACAGGGTTCTTTGTGCTATATTTATACAGAAAACTTTCAGTATTAATGTGGTGGTATTTTCCTAGCCAGAGTTAAACCATGACAATTAGTAATTTTCCAAGTCCACCACCTTTACAGTGATTGGTTAGTAATTTACATACAATTATAATACATACAACCATAATTACTTCCACTATTACACATGATCAGGAGAAGGGTCTTCACCTGGGGAAGGGTCTGTTTGACCTACGGGTGTGATTTTTAGTATTATAATGAGCAAAGTTCACAAAAAATACAAGATTTTTAAACATCTGCTGATTTACCAAAACACTTCTCAGCTTACAAGGACACTGCTGAGGTATTAATGAGCATGTACCTTCCTGCTTTTGATAAGCAAGGAGGCCCATCTCTTGTTATCAACCCATCGAAACCTTGAGTTTTCTTACTAAATTAGCAATGTGCACAGAAAAACAGTGAAAAACAACATTGTCAAAACAGGTTAGCACACAGGAAAACATAGTTTTTCTATTAAAACCTCTGTTTTTCAGTGAAAAACAGAGTATCGTCAAAACAGCTTAATAAACAGAAAAATATCTTGACTGCTATAGTATTCTGAGTTAACCTTTGACATTTTGGCTTGTCAACCTAACACACAAAGAACATCTGGCCTGTAACAATTCCAACTGTGTACTTTACATTTGTGCTTAAATTAACATCTATGAATAAATCCAGCAGCTAAACCCCACACAGCTGCTCACTTGCTCCCTCTGCAGTGGGATGGGGGAGAGAATCAGAAGGGTAAAAGAAATTTTTTTTTTCAGAAAAGTCCTTGTAAGCATTGCTCATCAGTAACTGAAACATCCCTCTGTTATCAACACTGGTTTGGTCACAAATCCAAAACACAGCATCACATGGACTACTATGAAGAAAACTTTATTCCAGTCAAAACCAGTACAGAAATGAAAGGAATGGTGGATTGCTGGTAAAAGACAAAATAAAATATTTGGACCTAGAAGGAAGAAGATACTCATGGAAAAAGATTTAGCTATTCATCTGAGATACTCTAGAGAAAGAGTAGCTGTTCTTGCTAGAAGTTGCATCCCAAAGGGACTGACTGTCTCTACTGACCTTTATATCTTACTTTTAAAAGAAACCTGAATCTTTTTCTCTTTTTTTTTTTTTTTCAGTAGATAATAATATGTGTGCATGTGTTTTTGTATGTGTAATGCAGGAAAATCAAATGCAAGTCAGGTGTCTATGAAATATGTTACCCCATTTTGTATATCCCAGGTGTGTACATGGCTTGATTACTCTTTCTGGGAGACAGCCTGACTTCAGTCCAAGAAATAAAACTAATCAAGGACTCATGGGGAAGTAGGTGGGAACATATAATTTATTCAGAAGGGACAGCAGAATTATTAGGGTAGTGCTTGTTAATGGGGATTATAAGTATAAATTTTTCTCATTCATTTGAGCAAAATAGGCTCTATTATATATGCACAGTCCTAGTGTCTACTCTGCTCTGGTTTTGTTCTTGTACAGAAGAGCAGCTGTCACCTCCAAAACTTCTACCCTCCACAGGTATTGGATTAGTCATGGTACAGGGGCAATGCGTTCCAGTATATTTATAAATTTGGACCATGTATATGATGTTAACTTTTGGAGTCAGATCCAGATGTAAATGGAGCCCATGGCACTGACTTACTTTCTATTGCTCATATCAGGAGGGGACCTTGCTTTGTTGTTGTTTAACCACATTGTAAATCACCGATGCTAAGAAATATGAAATAATTTTTTTTCTTCTAGATGGAAGGGATTAAAATCGAAGTGTAAAGAACCATTCCATCTAGAACTCTATTAAGGGGTAACCAGTGGGAAACATGTAGCAAACACCTTTACAAAATTTAACATATGGAGAAGAAAAGTGAGCACATGGGCAGTTCTAAGTTAATAGGTTGATCTCTAATGGAGTAAATTTGAGAGTGAAGAAACCAAGTGAGCAGATTTAAGAAATTAAATAAAGCAAAATCCCTTTTCTTTCATTATGTAATTTGGAAGGAGTCAGAAAGGCGTTCTGTTGATTTCTTACTTAAGATAATTCCTGCTAAGAAATTAATGCTCTGACTATATGCTATCTCATTTCCAGTGAAAAGAATGAAGCAAGATGGTCCATGCAATTATTTTTAAAGGCTTATGTGGTGATCTTAATTTATTAGAAAATGTTTCATCTGTTGTTAAAGCTGTCTCTTTTCACATGGGGATTGGCTTTTAGAAATGCTCTCCCCTCAACTGCCAGTGACTTTGGATGTAAAGCTAGGTGCTTGACACTTCTGCAAATGAGACCCTAAATGTTTTGTACAAATTATTGGAATCAGATGAAACACCTGTGCAGGTAAGATACCATCCGTTCAGTGATATTCTCTTATTCATGAGACAATTTCTTATGAGTATCAGATGCCAAGTATACCAAGTCTCCATTTCCTAAGATTTGCACCACTGATTTGAAAATTACATATTGAGTCAAGTGTTCTCTTTTGGTTTTGCTTGCAAGCTATTTCCATACTAAACTCTCGGTGCTCTTTTTGACATAAAACCCCACAATCTCTTCACTTGTTCAAATACAGGAGCAATAAAACATCTCTGAAAATATATATAACAAAAACTGGAGGATGGGATTTTTCAGCTGCAATGTGTACTTTTCAGGATGGCTCTGTAGCTTCTTGAAATCCTGGTCACTTCAGAGAACCTCAGTTCACTTTTAGGTATTAATACAAATCCTTGTCTATTCATGTAGGTGTCTAAGAGGGAAGTACTCCATTATTTTAAAAATACACACACACACAATTTCCATATTGTAGTTAACTGACCTTTCCTCATAGTGGTGATTATCAAATTTTCATACCTTGCATTTTTAGGATAGGGAGGACAATTTCAGAAATACCTACTTTTTAAAAGGAAAATCTTTTGCTGCTTTGGGATATTTTTTTCTCCCTGAAGGGCAGCAGGTAAGATCAGATTATAATCATAAAGGTCCCTTCTTGCCCTGATGCTCATGAATGTGCAGATAATTTTGTTCTCTCCCAGAGTCCATGATGTATCCTGACAGTGGAGCTCCAGAGAAGCACTTTCCATGTGAGTTCTGTGGCCGATCATTTACAGAGGGCTCTGAGTGGGAACGACATGTGCTGAGGCATGGCATGTAAGTTGGTTTGCAGACTCCTTTGCATAACAGCCAAATGTAACAATTGATCTCTGTGCATCTCCCCACCCATTCGTCCTTACCCCCCCAAAAACCTGAAATAAAAGCAAACACAGGGATGTGACAGATTATTCTAACAAGGGAAGATTTCTATCTAACACAAACATTATTGGATGCAATTATTTATTATTGGATGTATTTACTTAACTAGATGCTTCTATCTATCCTGTTTGAGCCAGAAAACCAGAAATACAAGATAACTAATGTTTTGAAATCTGTACCTGAATATCTCCATATGTCCAAACACCCTTCCAGTTTCAGGTCTAGATCAGACCTCAAACTGAAAAAAACTTTTATCTACAGATGGCCAAGGGTTTCCGGAATAAAGATTGTTCCAGAAATTCCCTCTGTTTGGGAGTTAAAATCTAGTGTTATCAAATCCAAATGTCGCTCATAAATTTTCTTCACTATGATCCTAAAGCTTAAAGCTTCATTTCAAGGTGAATACCAGTTTGTTGGTCCAAAATTAACATTAATTGAATCTATTGCTGATGTTTGCTTGCCCATAGAGCAACATGGAAATAGCAGCAAATTATATGGAATCTGGGTTTCTTTTGACTTTTTCTCTTTCTCATTATTTTCTTTAGCATGCTTGCAACTAAACTTGGAATTCCAGTGCAAAGAATTATATACAGAGAAGTGTTAAGGTCTTCAAGTGAAGGACAATGTCAATAAGTGTGCTCTCTCTCCAAAATGCACACAGAGTAGTTAATAGCAAAGATCTTTTCCTTTCATGCTCATAAATATCAGTCCATGCTGTGAAATAATAAGCATCTCTGGAACATTAATTCTCCTTCTCTTGACAAAGACTTGTTCAATAGAACAGATGTCTCTGCTGACTAGAGTTTCTTCAAAGAGGAGATCTCAGACAGGATTACTGGCATGTGGAAGACATTTGAATGTAGCTAGGCTGTGGAGGGATTGATGCCGAATTTGCCCCAAAA
>NW_010226433.1:0-12843 GCF_000690775.1 Eurypyga helias
TCTGTGATTGTATGCAAGTCTTTCAGACATCACCCCTGAAAATCACAGATGCTTCTGTTTTGGTTTCCATCATCTGACCCTGCAGGAGGAAGCACAACCACCCTCAGCTCATCCTGCTCCTGCCCTGCAGACCGCCCGTGGACGTTCCTGCCAGCAGAAGCCTGAAGCCAGGCACAGGATTTGCACACAAAGCATCCAGAGCATTGCAAGAAAGGATGAGATGAACAACTCCATTTATTTTTAGCTGGAAGACTTACACTCTGAGTACAGGGACATAAATTAGAGGATTTATGTACCAAATGTCAACACAGTATAACAGACACCATATAATTAGCTGTGAGAATGTAACCTGAAGTATCAATTTTAGCCCACAGTCTCGTTTTGCTCTCATATAACCGAGCAATGCAACTAACACCAGTCACAAGAGGGTGTGATTCAGGCAGGGTTTCAGCAGGCATCTCCTCCCCACCCCTGCAACACTTCCGTGCTGTGCTGCAGGTCGGCGCAGAGGTGGCTGAGCATTCGCTAACTAAACCCCATACCTTTAGCCAAGCTCAGAGAAAAAGGGATCCAAATGGAACGGGATTTCGGAGGAGAACTCCAGCTGCAAAGCACTGGAGCTGGAGGGGGAGGTGAAAGATTCTCTTCGACCCCGCGCTCTCCACGAGGAATTCACTACACGTCATCGAAGCGGCCGTGGGTATTTTCAGTTCAGCCCATTTAAAACCAAACTACCTCAAAGCGTGTACGTGAACCTTGGGGTTCTGAATAAGAGGGGGAGAGAAAAAAAAAAAAAAAGAAAAACAGAATAAAGAAAGGCTTCTTCATGGAAAATTGGTGACACCCCTTCAAGCACTCCCATGTATTTGTCACTATGATGGAAAATAGAAAAACAGGCCACTTAGAGACGAGGCTTTAGTACAATTCAGAAGTGATGTATTATTTGCTTTTAACCCCTTTTACGTCTCCTCTCCTGTGGCTGTAACAGATGCAGAGAGCCCGTCTGACACAGGTAGCACCAGATGGCATCAGTTCATAGCAAAACTGTTTTCTAGAAAGTCTTTGTTGATGTCCCTCCCAACTTCAGTCATGTTCACTTCCTTACAGCAGCTGTGTGTATTCAATCTGCTCTCTGGACATCACGGCCCACCGCTGGGAATTCAGAGACCATTTTAGCGATTAAGCAGTCGTGGGGCTGGATCTGCACTGCGATCTTCAGCGGCGTTGGGCAGGACCATGGTTGCTGCCAATCTGTCTCAGGTTCTACAGAAAACTTATTTTCCATGGCAGAGCAGCTTCTCCATCAGCCAAAGGGGAAAAAAAGTGCACTTGTCCCCTGCCTCTTCCTGGGCAGCATCCTCTGATGGGTTTTATGGCCAGCCAGGGAAGGCCTCCACCAGCTGAGGGGGCTGTCACCCTCATACGGGCTTACTGATGAGAAGATCAGGGTCTGCACATCTTTGAATGACATGGACAGCAAAATTCAAACACGTGATACTCAAAAGAGCAGACAGGCTAAGAGCATCAGAGATGAACCAGCGAGCAAGTGCCTGAGCGCAGGCGATGCTGCCCCGAAGTGGGCTGGCTGACAACACGGGGATGCGCTGTCGCAGCAGCGATGTGCAACTGCGGTTTCAGCTTCAGAAGACATTTTTGGGCCGCAGATTTAACAGGATAACTGAGCGAGGATAGCAACGATGAGGAAGGAAATGAATGGTCTTATTGAACCAAACTGTAGACACTGAGAGAGATTAGTGATGTACAGTCATCGGGGTGAAAGTTTTGGCAGCATAAAGCTGTTGATTAACTCTTTTTTCACCATATTAAATCTCAGATACTTTTAATTTGAAAGAGTTTACGTTTTAACTGAGGTGAGAAAAGGGTACACTGCAATTTCTCATCAGCAAATGTCTCCCTCCAGCGTCTTCTTGGGACCTTTCCACCAGGTCTGGTGGGACTAGATGAGGGTTTCCTACCTGCGGCTTGTCAAGGACTCAGTCCAAACTTGGATTCAGGCTCTGGGACAGATGCACATTTAGCAAGGCCTGTGCTCTCCTAGCAGCACCAAAAGCATTGTCCTTACCATAAAGTGTCTCACCCCAACTGCCGCAGCAAGTCCAGCTCTGCTGATACTGGATTTGGCCCCTAGACCCAGCCTCTGGGAATACCTGCAGGGCTATGGCTTCCATCGTTGGAGAACAGGCTCCTCTTACTCTGTGTTTAAGTTTATAACGCAAATAAGCACACCGACTCTTGCCAGTGTCACCATCCTCTTATGGACGGCACGAGTTTGTGAGAGACGGTCAATCAAGGACAATTAAATAAAATAATGCAGCTCAGAGTTTTTGCTTATGGAACTGCTCAGGGGCAGATGTCTGGCAGCAAGCCAGGTTAGTGGAAATATGACCCTACATTTGTCTGTGTCTGTTCTGCTCTAAGTCACTGTGGGAATGAGGAGCGGAGTGGGGATCTGCTGCGAATACAAGTGATCTCAGGCTCTGACGACCACCACACACCAACTTTTAACAGGTATGCTATGGAATCATTGCCAAGCCACCATTCTCCACCTATTTGTTTGTAAACAGGCCTTAGAAATCCAGTGTAACTTGCTCTACAGCAATATCCAAACCGTACATTTGAGTCTAGAGGAGAACCCCCTGTGACTCAAGAGCTCAGTTCTGCAGCCAGCCCAAAGCAATTATCAGCTTCCCGAAATAGAAGCCAGGAAGGACTGTGCCAGCTGAGATACCAGAAGCTCTGAACTGAATCCTACCAGATCCAAATTACTCATGTAGCGTGTTGCAAATACTTTGAAGCCAAATGGCAGATTCCCTCTGGCTTATAAAAATTCACTGAAATATACCCCTTGTTAATTTGTTGGCAAAATACTGCAAACCTGACAAGTATCGCGGGGCAGAAGTCAAACATCGCATACCACGTGATTTTTGTTAAGTTATTAAATTTGCAAGAGACTGGCCTTTCCCATAACCTTGGAGGTTTAAAAGATGGTGAATATTTTGCTATAATTGGTCTTCTTCCTCTTTGTGCTGCTGTCGTGGTTTAACCCCAGGGGCAGATAAGCACCACAGAGCCACTCGCTCACTCCCCTCACGTCAGGATGGGGGAGAGAATTGGGAGGGTAAAAGTGAGAACTTTTGAGATAAAGACAGTTTAACAGCTAAAGCAAAATCCGCATACAGATGCAAAGCACAACAAGGAATGAACTCACAACTTCGCATCGGTGGGATGAGGAGCAGAAAAGGCCTTGGCCCTGTGTCAGCACTGCTCAGCAATGAGGAGAACATCCCTGTGTTATCAACACTGTTTCCAGCAAACACAGCCCCACCCCAGCTACTACCAGAAAACAATGAACTCTTTACAGCCAAAACAAGCACAACTGCATTTATGAATAATATTAATTCACACACAATTGAAGCCATATGGTGGAAAGAAAATTAAAAAGTTACAAAAAGAAAATTAGCTCTTGATACGTTTTGCATGTCTGGGGAAAGTTCTTGCTAGGTTTCAATTTATAGGTCCTTTTTAGCTTTCCATAAAAGCAAATACTTTATTTTTTTAAGATGGAAAACTAATTCCTCATTGTCTCAGCACAAGGAATAGCCGCTAATATGCCTACCCAGTTCAGCTGGGGAGAGTGATGTGCTTGCCAAGATGTACCAACTCAGCCCTTCACAGGATGGCTGAGGTTGGCAGAACCTCTGGAGGTGATCCAGTCCACCGCCCCAGTTGGGTGGTCACCTAGGGCAGGCTGCTCAGGACTGTGTCTGGCTGGAATTTGAGTATCTCCAAGGATGGAGACTCCACAACCTCTCTGGGCAACCTGTGCCACTGTTTGACAGAGGAAAAAAAGGGTTTCCTTGTGTTCAGATGGACGTGACCGTTTTTAGCATGTGCCCATTGCCTCTTGACCTGCCAGTGGACACCACTGAGAGAAGCCTGGCTCCATCTTCAGCATTCCATCCCACCAGGTATTTATCCATGGGGATAAGACCTCCTGGGTCTCCTCCAGGCTGAGCAGTCTCAGCTCTGCAGACTCTCCCTGTGAGCAAGATGCTCCAGCCTCTTCATAATACTTATTGTTCTTCCTTTAAAAACACCCCAAAACCTGTCCAAAAGAGGACACGTAAGAGCAAAGCAGGTGTCTGTAAGTACTAGGTTACCAAATCGTTCTGCCATCTCCCAGCAAAGACCTTTCCAAGAAAGACAACATCTGAATACATTCCTGAGCACCTGTACACCCACGGCCTGACTTTCTGACTGAATCTCTGCCGAGGGGTCCCTACAGGGGTTACATGTGGTTATTTGTGTTCCCTCAGTGTCTGACCGGTGGTTTTGCTGTCCTTTTGAAGCAGAACCACAACAGCCCATATCAAGTGTAAGGGAAAACAGCAGCAGCAGTTGACCTGCTGCTGGGGGATCTGGCAACAGAGTTAAATGTCCCAGTAAATGCCCAGGAAGCTTACAAATGGATTTTAACTGTATTGCATTAAACTCTTCAAGAGAGGAGTCACCTCGTCAGTCTGGATGAACATCAAGAGAAATCTTGCCTGGGTTTGCCTGCTTCCCCCACCTACTTAAGGGACATTTCCTCTTGCTGTTGTCATCTACTGTGTAACATGAATTGTACTCCAAAGGGCATTTTGTAAAATAGAGCCAACCACTTCCAGAGAACTCAATTCTCTTTGTGTTCCTGCAAGTCGAATTAAATGAGACTAATGTGGTTTAAAAGTTCTTGAGCAATACAATTAACGCCATTACAACTCCGTAGTTTGCGATACCGACTTCGCAGCTGAAATGGAATTGGTTTTCTCAGGGCTAATGGGAAGTCCTGCATTTCTAACGGGAGACATTTAGCAGACATATGCTTTTTAGGAGTTCTCTCCCATTTGTAAATATTGTAAGGTATTTATTCCACGGGTGCAATGCAACTGTCATCCCAGCACAGCTGGTTTTCCAGGGTTTTGTCCAGCAATGCTTCTCATGGACCCATTTGTGACTCTGTCGAGCTTTCTCTCTGCCTGCTGCTTAAAAGCTCCAGGAGGTTTAATAATAGATAACAACTCATGTAGCATTACCATGATTAAAAGCTGAAGCAAAAGATTACCCAAGTTAAAATGACCAGACATCTAAATTCAGAAGGGACAATTCTCATTTTTTTAGCTCATCAAACTGACTTTTCCAAGTATCCACTTTGTCTCACTTTTGCCCTGGGGCTTGCCTTTGTCTTGGCAGCCATTCTGGTTTTCCTCTAACTGCCCTGCCATAAGCCATAACACACTCCTCAGTTCCAGTCCTGCCCCAGCTCCCTCACCTTAGCAGCAGTTATTTGACGGAATTGGTGAGAAGTTTCAGGTGTGACCAAAGCACCTGGTCCCGGTGACTTCTCACACATCCCTGTGCTGCCACGGTGCTGGTCTGACCCCAAGGCAGGCCGAGGGGAGTGCAGGAATAATCAGCATAGCTGTCTGCCCCCTTGGCTGGGACATCCAGGGATGCGGCACCTGCAGCCGGTCGCTTCTGGAGGTGTTGGATGCTGCTGTGTGTCAGATGCAGCGTGTGCCGAGAGAACGGCTGTACCTACGCAGAACGCCGCGCACATTATAGAATCATAGAATCACAGAAGGTTTTGGGTGGGAAGGGCCTTTAAAGATCATCGAGTTCCAACCCCCCTGCCATGGGCAGGGACACCTTCCACTAGATCAGGTTGCTCAAAGCCTCATCCAGCCTGGCCTTGGACACTCCCAGGGATGGGGCATCCATAGCTTCTCTGGGCAACCTGTTCCAGTGCCTCCCCACCCTCTCTGGGAAGAATTTCTTCCTGATATCCAATCTAAACCTCCCTGATTTCAATTTGTACCCATTACCCCTTGTCCTATCACTACAGGCTCTTGTAAAAAGTCCTCTCCCAGCACCCTTGTAGCCCCTTCAGATACTGGAAAGCTGCAATGAGGTCTCCTCGGAGCCTCCTCTTCTCCAGGCTGAACAATCCCAATTCTTGCAGCCTTTCATCATAGCAGAGGTGCTCCAGCCCTCTGAGCATCTCCGTGGCCTCCTCTGGACTCGCTCCAAGTGGTCAATATCCTTCTGATATTGGGGGCTCCACAGCTGGATGCAGCACTCCAGGGGGGGTCTCACCACAGCAGAGTACAGGGGCAGAATCCCCTCCCTCTGCTTACCTGAGGCCCCCTAAAGGCACAAACTGCAGGTGGCCTATACGAGACTTTCACTGTAGGAAGAGACCTGCATCCCGAAGATGCCCACTCCTCTCCAGTGGTTGGATAGGACCCCGGGGGCCCTATGGAATAAATTCTCTTTATGGTGAGGAGAAATCTAGCTGACGGTGACACTGACCCCCAGGGTGTGATTCATGGCATCCTCAAGCAGGACCCACCTGCTCAGATGAACCGTGCTCAAAAGGCACCTTCGTCCTTCCCGGGGAAGGGGAGCTGAGCGTAGCTCGGTGCGGTGGCTGCAGGAGCACAGCCGAGGCTCGGCAGAGCAGCCCCGGCACAGCTATTCCGCTCCCAGCTATTCCACGGTGCTCAGGGTCTCCACCGTGACCATCCCTCCCTGCTCCACACCAGGAGTGGCCTGATGATACAGGGCACTTCTTCATCACGATCTCCCAACCTCATCCTCAGCTTTTTGCAATGGCAGTGGTTTCTCCGAGTTACGTCGTTGTAAAGGCAGGCAGGACCATGGCTGCAGCAGAGTGCTCCACTGCAAGGACCCAGGCAAGAGGGAATGTCTCCTAACGGGAATGGGATTCCCAGGCAAGCGGGAGCAAGGGCAGCTGCATGCTAATGGGGCCAAAGTCTTGTAAGTCCCTTGCTCTCGGTGTCATTACTGAACACGTTGTACCAAGGGCGAGGAGAAATGACAAACAGGACAGGAGCTGACCTCTTCTCGGAGGCTCAGGACCAAGATAATTAGTGAACTCATTACCCCTTTCCTGACTACAGCCATGTCTCCTTTTAATCCTCTACGTCGGTACAAAAGAGAGGACCTTCGGGTAAAAGGAAATGTCAGTAAATCCAGGATGTGTAACAGGAAAAGCTGCTTCACACACGACACGGAATTGCTGCCAGCCCAGGTCAGTGCAGCGTAGCTGCTCTGTTCTTTTGGTTTTTAAGGGATAGGTAATTTCCACCCCACTCACATGCAATTTCCAGTTCTCTGGCCATCAATCATCAGTCACATTGCAGGGTAACACCAGCCACCAACTGCCATGAAGAGAGACTTTCCCGTGAGGAGTAATCCTAGAATCATGGAATGGTTTGGGTGGGAAGGGACCTTAAAGACCATCTAGTTCCAACCCCCCTGCCATGGGCAGGGACACCTTCCACTAGACCAGGTTGCTCCAAGCCTCATCCAGCCTGGCCTTGGACACTTCCAGGGATGGGGCATCCACAGCTTCTCTGGGAAACCTGTCCCAGTGCTCCCCACCCTCATGCTCCCTAATGCTGGAGCTGGTGGCTGCAGGGGGGTCTCTGGCAGAACTCACAGGCTCTTGATGAAGGGGGTATTGAACATAACAATGGGAAGCCAAAATCACAATGTTAAATCACTGGAAATTATCATGGTTACAGAGAAAATGTCAGACTGTTTGCCAGGAGCTTTGTTAACACAAATACACCGTCCAAGGCAACGTGGCTGATCAGATCCTGCTCTTCAGAGGTGACTGCAGAGCAGTCGCAACACGTGTGATCTCGAGTTTTGCACAAAAGACACGAGAAAAACCTGCCTCCTTACTCCGTGTCGGAGTGAACAAAGGCAGTGCTCCGGGGCCGAGGGTGGCTTTTGCTCTGCTCTTTTTTATTCACTACAAAGACCAGCTGCAAATCTTTGCCAGAATGAACCAGCCCCCCATTCACACAGACCCTGGACCAAAATAATACCAGGATTCCAGGACAAACCCAGCTCTGCGGTCCTGCCTGTCCTACTTCCTAAGCCACGAACCACGAATGCACATTCTCCTGGGCACTCTCCTCTGACCAGCCAGGCTGTGGTTAGAGTCTGTCACGTCCCCTTCCCAGAAACACAGGGATTCTGCCCAGGCCAAAATTCATTTGAAGACCAAGCTTAAATGCAATTTTGGCGCTGTTTAAACCCATGGGGAGAGAGCGTGCAACGCTGCAGTGTGCCCCACGCCTAGGTGGCACCCTTTCAGTTCAGAATCACCATGCTGAAATCCCTGTGAGCAGGTCAGCAGAAGTGGCCCTCCTCCCTGGCAGATGAGACGGACAGCAGGAGCGTAACAGGGAACCGCAGGGCATTTTTCTCATCAGCGGTGACCAAAGAAAAAATCTTACGCAGAGTATTAGAAACGTGTTAAACACACAACGTCGCTGTCCGGTTTTGGGGCGATCCTAAAAGGCTCATGCTGTGCACTGGAGGGGGAGATTTTCTTCCGCTGACCACTCTGGGCACATGCCTAAGTGGAAGCTCAGCGCTGCCAACTCCAACTTTTCCATGTGACATACGAAGTGCTTTAACACCTCTGCAAACCTGGCTGTTACAGTCCCTGCAGTATTGCCTACACGAGAAAAATGGAACCAAACGCCCACGCAAGAACGGGTCCGTGTGTGCCGGGGTTGGCAGCTGGGTTGTCCCCGGGCAGCTCAAGGGCAGCTTCGGGGACAGGCGTTGGGTGCAGACCCCAGCCCCTGACGCGGTGCTGGGCCAGCCTGGGAGAGGGGTTACCTGCACTGCCCAAGGAGGCGACGAGGTGAACTTCAGCAGCTCATGATGGCAACCCCAAGGACTGCCAGGTCAGCGTGGCTGCCGCGTCTCAGCAAGCACGAACAAGCTCCCCATGAACAAATCAGGTAAGGCACAGCCCGAGCTCCTTACTCCCAACTGCAGGGTCAGCACAGGGACCACGTGAGCTGAGTACTCTCACCTAAACGCACCAGAAACCACAGCCAAGAATGAACGTACTGAGGTTCCCAAAGCCCTTTAGGATCCCACCTTTCCAATGACTTCATGTGCGACTGGGCAGCCTTTTTTATTTTTCAACCTATATACTAGGATTAGACTTGAAAATGGGGTATGATTATTTTGGAAGCTGTGTATCATCACTCCAGTGAGAGATTTTGTGTCTTTTTGCCACACCTCCTATAAGGGATAGAGAATCAGCAAACCCTTTCTACCAACTCCAGTAAAATCACTGCACGGATATACTAGCAAAGCAATTTCCTGCATGTCTGCTGCAACACCAGGACCTTTATGAAGCTGCTGGTCTCTGTGTTTCTAATATTCATGGTTAAAAATGGACCCAAAAGGTAAACACTCATCCTATGAGCCTAATGATTCTCCTGGAGAGGTAAAGACTTGCTTAAAGAGCTTCAGCATCGAGCTGTCGACACAGGATAACTGCATTTCACAGCCTGCAATTAGGATGGGAGTTGGGAAAAGGTGTCAAGAAAACTAATGAATAGGGCAATTTATTTCTCCTTTTTCTATCCCCATGCTCCTCTTTAACCTCACATTTCTTCACAAGCAATTCATTCTTGTGATATGTCATTTTAACAACTGCTCACACTTTTAAAGAACAGTTTCAGTGAAAAGAAACCCATGAAAAAATGCTGCTTCTTTGAAAAAGTTGCAGTGGAAAATGGAAAATATTTTACTCTTCTCATGAACTTTTAAGTGATTTTTTTTGTTTGTTTCATGGGCTGTGAGAGTTATTTTCCCTTTACCAGTGACAAAGATCCTCACCAACCAAATTATCTCTTTGTAATTAACTCATTAAGGATTCGGACAGTTCATGACTTGAAGGGTTTCTTCATAAGGAGCTGAATTCGGTTCCCCATTTATTCACACCACTGGGATGCAGAATTTACCAGGCACAAATGAGGCTCTGAGACTGAAGAAGGAGAATTCTGCTGCCTGTCAGAAACTGGGCATTGAAGTTTAAGGAACCACCATCAGATTGCTCTATTTGTTGGGGAAACACGAACACGCATTTCAAACTTTGCAGCTGGATAACACGAGGGCGCTTGTCCCACAGCACGCGACAGGAGACGGCAGAAACGTACACAGGGCACTCGGAGATGAGGGCTTTTAGATACTGAAGTTTTCCATCAATTTAGTAGCTCACCAGGCTTTATCAAGTACTGCACTGAAAGTCACATATTGGGAAAAAGGACGGCGATCATCCCCCGCTTCAGCATGCAACACCACGCCACCAGCTCCAAACATGACTGATTACTTAATTTTTTGCTGAGGAAAACTACAGAGAGCAGCACAACAGTAGGCCAGATGATTCAAATTAGATGTTAAAAAATGCTGTTCTCCTAGGCAATTGAAGGCACTGGAGTGTAAAACGAGATCGTGTTTGTTTGAAGAGGGGATTCTGTGCTTTGCCGTTACGGCGCATCTCTTCAGCCAGAGCTGCCGCCTGCCCCAGCCCGCTCACGCACTTGGTCTTCCCCGTGCTCCGGCTCCAGGCAACTCCCAGTAACTCTCACAGATCAGGTTTTTACATTGTCGTGCATGAAGTAACATAGCTCTAAAGCATTTATTTCCCACCTGCCAGTTAGGCTACATTACGTACACCTACAACTATAGTTTGGAATGGAGATGCCGACACATTAACGTTTGTTCTTTCCCATTCCAGGGGTCAGCACTTGGACCCTGCCATGCCAGAGCCCGTGCCGTGGCTTTGCCGATACTCTTTAGTGCTCTGACAAATTAAATGACCTTGAAGTTTCCTCCTCCTGTCCATTAAATCCATAAATCTTCTATTATACTCTTTAAAGTGAACAACAAACACCATGATGCCTTGTTTCTTTCATATTCCATACCTCACCTAGGGTAAGGGGATTGAAAATTGACTTATGGATCCTCCTTATTTGGAGCAAACCCCCCCGAGGCTATTTTCTGAACACAGAGGCAGTTTCTCACACGTGAACTTTTCCTAACTCTTGCAGATCGCGTGAAGCAAGGTCTCCTACTAAACACCGTGATCGTCTGGTTTGCTGTCGCTCAGTCAAAAGCTTCAGGTAATTTTCCAAGTTTTCAGGGACTCAGGATTACAGAATTCAATGCAAAGCATTAAAAAGGAAAAGCTCAATTTACTGGAAAATCGTGTATGCCATGGTGCCAGGTGCTGCAAGCCAGTCACAGTTCCACCTTCCTCCTGCCTCCACAGATCCAAGGGCTGGAGGTTCATGTCCTGGCAGGAGCCTACTGGAAAGAAGAGGTTTGGGAGGAGTATGTGTATGAAAGCAAAGGAACAATGAATGGGGAGAGAAACCAAAAGGAAAGCTGTGGGGACTATCACACTAACAGTCACCGATAACAATTAAGAAAAGCAGGGACTCCCAAAGGAGAGAGAAACTGAGGCACGATTCTACAAATGCGTCAGAGACCTGGGCAGAAAAAAAGGGGTAAGTTCATGAGTAAGTAAAGAAAATTAAGCAAGGAGCATGAGACTATGTCCAAGAGCCAATGAACTGCAAGAGGCAAGGGAGAAGGGAGGTGAAGAGGCAAGCAGGGAAGGGATGGTGGTCATGGGATGTACAGCGACCTTGGGGTTGCATGGGGGGAAGACAACAGTCCCCCAGAGCTCCAGAAGAAGACAGAGCTGGGAGGACAACCGATGGGGAGCAAACCATGCCAGAAGCTCCTTGAGGGTGCCATTTATTGTCCCGACAGAGCTAAGATGTGCTACGCTCCTACGACAAATACCACACATTGTCATTACCCTGGGGATGCAGCTCAAACCGACAGCGTTTTAGCTACTTCTGTTTGCATCCCAAATAACTGAGCTGCAAGTGGTTTGGGAATTCGGGGGGTTAGTTACCTGGGAAGTCCTGGCAGCTGACAATAAACCACCTGAGAAGGAAAGGCATGGAAATCATCCATCTAAGTAAAAGCAGCCAATGCACATCATCCGACTAGATGGCTCATGGCATTATTCTGCTACAGACCCAAGAAGGGACACACATCACCTCGGAGATTGTCTGCTGTGAGCCCTTGCAAGCCTCCACACTCTTCATATAATAGCCTGGACATAATTTTTCAAACATAGGCCAAAGCCAATTATTAGCTTAGGGTGTAATTATTTCTTTCAGTTAATTCTGCAGTTCATATTCTTTCAGGATTTTATTTCCTAAAGGGCTTCTGAGGGTTCTGTAAGCACAGAATGAAATCTGTTAATTGTTAATAACTACCAAATTAGATAATTCATTAAGAGTTAAAAATAACTCATCCGTGTAAGCCATAATCAACAAATTATCTGCAAACTCAAAAACAGCAGAGAAAAAGAAGAATGTATAGCTCTTTGTCTAGTCCAAGACAGTCAGTGGGCAGGACAGTTGTTACTGGTGAGGACCAGAGGTCTCAAGGGCCATCCCGGCCTCCCTGCTCTGCAGCCTGTATGGACCCCAAACTGCCGCTGAGCTCCTTGGTTGCCAACACCCGGTACTGTACTGTACACCGCCTTTCCCACCCTGACTGGTAACCCCCTTCGCCGAGCTGGGATATCCTCTTGTTCCTGAGGTTTCAGACCCTTCCTCCTAACCCCTCTTTTGTCCCAGCTGACACCTCTCAGCCCTGTTCCCTGACAGAAGACAGGTCACTCCATGCCTCACCATTTCCCACCACTGGACATGTCCCCTCAGAGCACGCACCGAAACGTCCGGTGTGGGGAGCCTCCTCGAAACGTCCGGTGTGGTGAGCCTCCTGTGCTCTCAGAGCTTGCTCGCCACTTACTTTTGGCCAGGGTTTTTCTTTTTATTTGAGCATTGCATGAGGAACTGCTTAAAGTTCAGCTCTTTTCCTAACATGAAATGACAAGCACAGGGCCAGGCTGGG
>NW_010226434.1:0-772 GCF_000690775.1 Eurypyga helias
AATTTCTTTTTAGAAAATGTTTTTGGTAGAAATTAATGGGTTTTTCTAGAAATGAGGGTTTTTTGGGGGTAGAAATTAATTTTTGGGGGATAGAAATTAATGTTTTTAAAATTTTTCTGTAGAAAATATTTTCTGGTAGAAAATTTTTTAAATTTTTTTTAATAGAAATTCATTTTTGGGGTAGAAATTAATGCATTTTTTGGTAGAAATTATTGGGATTTGGTAGAAATTAGGGGGTTTTTTCCATAGAAATTAAATTTTTTTCTAGGATTTTTTTGGTAGAAATTATTTTTTGTAGAAATGAATGGGATTTGGTAGGAAATAATGGGGTTTGGTAGAAATTAATGAGGTTTTTTGTAGGAATGTGGGTTTTCTGGATAGAAATGAGGGGTTTTGGGTAGAAATGAGGGGGTTTGGGTAGAAATGAGGGGAGTTTTGGGTAGAAATGAGGGGCGGGGTTGGGTAGAAATGACTCTTCGCCCTCTTCCTGTCTGCAGAGGCTCGGGAGTCGGAAGCTCGTAAGTCCGTTCTGCGTATCCCGGAGAAGGGGATCCCCCGTGGGAAGCGGGATCCCCCCCAAACTGAGCAGTGCTGCCGCTCGCTTCCGCCAAACCGTGCCCCGTTTAATTCCAAACAGCGGGTGTGTCCGGGAGAAAGGGCACCCGGAAACACCTCGGGAGGCGGAGGGAAACGGCCCGGAGACCCGATTCTCCGTCCTCGGTTTCTGACGAGATTCCCCTCGTTTTTTAATTCCTGGGATTTTTATCGCGGA
>NW_010226434.1:915-4737 GCF_000690775.1 Eurypyga helias
GCTTTTTTGGGGTTATTTTTGCCGCGCTGGGCAATTTTTTTTTTTTCCTGCGATGTGATGGAAAAATCTAAAAATGGAGGAAAAACGGGGTTTTATTAATTTCTGTTCCATTCTGGTCTATTTTTCTTAGGACAACAGGATGCTGTTATGAGTAAGTGCCAGGCTTATTTCCCAAAAAAAGCAACCCCTGGGGATTTTTTGGGGGGGACACGAACACGAGGACGTTCCCGCCACTGCTTTGCCTTGGGATTTTCATCGAAATATCATCAATTAGATGAATTAAATTAAAAAAAAAAATCAACAGCGTTAAGAGGCGGGAGAGCATCCGCCCACGTTAGTGGAGTCGGTTTCCCTGAGCTCCCCCCGCCCCCCCCCAGACCCCCTGGTACCCTCGGGAGGGAAATGCCCTGATTTGAGCAAATTTCATCTTCTCTTTTTTTTTATTTTTTTAAGGAAAATTGAGGGAGGAGCTTGGTAAGTCCTGTGTTTTTTTTTTTTTTTTTTAAATTATTCCGTTCACAAAGCTGATTTGGGGATGGTTGGCGGGTTTTCCGTTGTTCGGAATTCCAGTTGGCGGGTCATCCGTGGGTTTGTGAGGTGGCGGTAGGAGCAGACGGATTAAGGCCGAGTGGATTCAAAAATTAACGAGTAACAGAGAACGCTGACGCGGGGCGGGGGGAGAAATAACGGAATCGGAATGAGTTTGTACCCCGCTACAAAAATTTGGGGCAGAAAAGGAAAATAATCAGTGTTTCACCTTTTCCCTTTTCTTTTTATTAGAGGAATTAAAGGAGCGGGAAGCTGGTGAGTGATTTTCCTTCCCCTCTAAAAATTACTGTGTATTTCAAGGGAATTTGCAATTCTGTAACATTCTAGTTCTATTTATTCACGTATTTCTAAAAATCTCCGCATGGTTTTGTATAAATTTGCGTGTGTTTCTGCACACGCACGCGTTTGGGGCTAAAAACCTGAATTAGGGGCCTGGAACACAAACGGTAGGAGCGACGCCGATGGGTTTTTCCCAAGTTCTTCCGCAGTGGCGGGACGTCGAGGGGGGAAAACGCTCGGGTGGAGCCGGCGACGGCCCCTCAATCCTGTCTCGTTCCTTCGCAGATGAAACTTCCCAGGAGAGCGGTGAGTATCTTTTGGGTTGTTTTCTTCCCCTTTTTAATTTGGAAAAAAAAAAAAAAAGGGGGGGTGAGGCGGGTGGGGTCTTGCGATGTAAAATTTGTCACTTCCGTGTTCGGTTGATGCTGCTGGATTTTTTTTTTAAGGAAAATCTAAAGTTGGTGAAGTTCTCTAATTTTTTACTCTTCCTTTCCTTTAATTTTTTCCTCTGATTTTCCCCTTTTTCTTCTTCAATTTTTCCTCGAATTTTTCCCTTCTTTCTATTTTCTCTCTGTCTCTCTTTTCCCTCTTTCTCTCCATTTTTCCCCACTTTCTCGCTATATTTTTTCCCTCTTTTTCTCTTTTTTCCATTTCTCCCCCTTTTTGTCTCCATTTCTCCCCCTTTTTGTCTCCATTTCTCCCCCTTTTTGTCTCCATTTCTCCCCCTTTTCCTCTCCCTGTTGGTTTTGCTGTCGTTCCCAGAGGAGAGCGATCTGGAGAGCGGTAAACGTATTCCCCCACGTTTCCAGTTACTGGCGAAAATTTAACCCTGAAAGTTTCAAGCTAATGCTGAAAATTTTAATGCTGAAAATTTCATTAATAGTGAAAATTTTAACCCTGAAATTTTCGAGTTGATGCTGAAAATTTTAACACTGAAAATTTCGTTAATGTTGAAAATTTTAACCCTGAACGTTTCGAGTTGATGCTGAAAATTTTAACGCTGAAAATTTTGTTAATGGTGAAATTTTGAACGCTGAAAGTTTCAAGTTAATGCCGAAAATCTCGTTAATGCTGAAAATTTTAACCCTAAATGTTTCGAGTTGATGCTGAAAATTTTAACCCTGAAAATATCAAGCTAATGCTAAAAATTTTAACCCTGAATTTTGTTGATGCTGAAAATTTTAACCCTGAATTCTGTTGATGCTGAAAATTTTAACCCTGAACGTTTTGAGTTGGTGCTGAAAATTTTTAAATGCCACTGGATTTCACATCATCCGAAGCACCTTTTTACAATCAAACTGCAGAATTGGAGGGAATTTGGGTCTTGTAATGGTGAAGGAGAGAAATAATAGTAGAGGAGAAGAAAATATCGGGGGGAATAGGCAGATCCTAATGGAAATCCATGTTTTTCTCTCTCTCAAGATGCAGCCACTGAAGAACTTGGTATGTGACGATGATTATTACACGATGATTATTATTATTATTATTATTAGTGATGCCTCTGAATTATGTTAATCTTGGGGTTTCCCCCTTCTTTCTAGGGGATCCTGATGAAAAAATTGGTGGGTTTTGTTCTCGTTCCCTGGGTATTTTTGGGTTTGGGATAGTGGGATGCTGCCCCAATGCCCAGAACAGTTGAGGGACCCGCTTTGCTGGCCCTAAACCCCAAATTTCCATACGGGTGTTTGAATCTGGGGAGAGTTCATGGGTTTTCTGTCCAGATCTCGGATTTTTTCAGCCCTCCCAGTCCCAAATGAGCAAAGAAATCCTAATTATTTAATTTATTTTCCTTCCTTTAAGAGGGAATCACTGAGGAGCTGGGTAAGTCGCTTCTCCTTCCTCCCCCCTGAGTCTTTTTTCCCCTCCCCCTGTTACTCTTTTACATGATTTTGAGGTTTGGGGGAGTTTTACGTCAGCTTAGAAAAAAACAAATTATGGGCAAAGCACAAAAAATTAAAATAACTACTAATAATAACAGAAATACTAATAATGGGGAGTTCAGCTTTGGGGGGAAACTGTGAAATTGCAATTTGGTGGTGATGCAAAACCACCACAAAAAAAAAAATGCCAGGGGACACTTAAGATTCTTCTTTTTTCTCCTTTTTTTTCCCCTCCCCTTTTTCAGCGGAACAGACCGGGCGGATCGGTAAGCGCTTGGCCCCTCCCGCCTTTTGTAGGGTGGAAATGTGGGCGGAGGCACAAATATTGCTGGGAAATAAAGGGGTTTCCTTTAATTTGAGAGGAGAAACTGTCAAAATACACCTAAAAACATCTCTCATCGGCTGCCCCGGTGTTACGTTTGGGCCAATAACCTGTTATTTTGGGGCGGTGTTTGGTCACCGTTTTGCTCAGCGGAGGGCAATTAAAATTTAGACATTAGAAATTAAAATTTAGACATTAGAAATTAAAATTTAGACATTAGAAATTAAAATTTAGACATTAGAAATTAAAATTTAGACATTAGAAATTAAAATTTAGACATTAGAAATTAAAATTTAGACATTAGAAATTAAAATTTAGACATTAGAAATTAAAATTTAGACATTAGAAATTAAAATTTAGACATTAGAAATTAAAATTTAGACATTAGAAATTAAAATTTAGACATTAGAAATTAAAATTTAGACATTAGAAATTAAAATTTAGACATTAGAAATTAAAATTTAGACATTAGAAATTGAAAGATAAAATTAAAGATGTGTCTGTAAAGGGAAACGTGGAAACCCCCTGGTGAACCGGGAAGTTTAGGGGGAAAAAAATTACCCATTGTAAACCCCCTTTTTTTTCTCCTTTCGCTTTTTTTTAGATGAACTGGAGACTGAGCTGGGTAAGTCCGAAATTTGGGCCAATATCTGGTTTCTGTTGAATTTCGGGGCTCGGCCGGGGGCAGGTTGTCATGATCTTTGCATCAAGATTAGGGAAATCGAGGGGGGGGGGTGTGGGGGTGGGTTCATCGGAATAAAAACCCACGGGCAAAAAGGTGAATTAAAATGG
>NW_010226434.1:4793-6082 GCF_000690775.1 Eurypyga helias
GGGAGGCAACGCTGAGGAATAACGTGGGGGTTTCGCCCCCTTTCCTCTTTGTTTTCCCTCTTTTAGGAGAACGTGACAGCCAAATCGGTAGGTGTCTGCCTCCTTCCGGAATGCCGTGGAATTCTCTGTGGGGAATCGTGGCTCGTTTTAGCGACAGGAATGAAAATTGCTATTTTTTTTTTTTTTTTAATTATTTGTACTCTTTTCAGACGAGCTCTCGGCAGAAATCGGTGAGTGTTTTTCTCTACTTTTAAACACCCGCGTTGTGGCCTGAATTTCGGCATTTTTTGATATAAAGGGAAAAAAAACCAATTTAAATTATAACAATTTTGATAATTAGCCTTTCTTTTTTTAAATTTTTCTCCCGTCTTTAGAAAAACGCGATAGAAGAATCGGTGAGTCTCGGCTCTTTCCTCTTCCCCCGCCCCGGGGTGTTTCCCACGAGGGAAAAACTCACTTTTATCCCTCTTTTTTTCCAGAGGAACTCGCCGCCGAGCTGGGTAAGTCGCTCGGATCGGAGGGAAGGCAGGTGGGCGAGTCGGCGGGGGAAGGGAGAGGGGGGATGTTTGTTATTTATGCTTTTTTCTGAGCTGATTTGGGGAATTTTGGGGAAAACTGGGCTGAGGTAGATGCATCCATCCTAATTATTATCTACAAGAATCCTATCTTTATAAATAATCTAACAACTTAGTGGTTAATTAATAATTCATAACGATCGACGCGCGCGCGAGTCACGAGGCCCAAAAATGGGCTTTTCTGTTTGGCACAAAAACGGGCCTTTTTCGGTTGCCGCGGACGACGGGTCCCTGTCGCTTCTCTTTCCAGAGGAATACAAAGCGAAAGCGCGTGAGTGCCCCTCCCTTCCCCCTTCCGCGCCGGAGGTTTTGGGAAGATTTGGAAGAGAAAAAAAACCCAAACCCTCAAACTCACTAAAAATCATGTTTTTTAAGGAAAATGCATTGAAGAGCACCGTAAGTGCCATTTATTTTTCTTTTTTCCTTTTTTTCACCTTCTCCAACTACAACTTTGGCTTTTTGGGCGTTACGTTTCCGTCGTCACGAATAATTTACCTTTTTCTGTGCTTTTTCAGGGAAACAGGAAGAAAAAGTGGGTGAGTAATTTAGAGAGGGATGAACACATCCGGTCCGATTTCCAAGACATCGGTCCCTGGGCGAAAGGCGGATTAAATTGATGTTTAATTAAGTTTAATTAGGTTAATTCTCCTTCTCATGCTCTGTTTTTCCCCGCTCCCCGCCAGCCGACGTGACGCTGGACCCGGAGACGGCGCA
>NW_010226435.1:0-1709 GCF_000690775.1 Eurypyga helias
GCGGCACCTGGGGAAGGGAAACGGGAGCGGGGAGGGGGGAGTCAGGCACGGGAATGCCGTCCTGGAGACCCCCGGCCCGTTCCGGCACCAGGATGTGCCGGGATGCTCGTGTGCCAGGAGTGCTGGGATAACCGTGTGCCAGGATAACTGTGTGCTAGGATAACCGTGTGCCGGGATAACCGTGTGCTGGGATAACCATGCACCGGGATGCTCATGTGCCAGGATAACCATGCACTGGGATAACCGTGTGCCGGGACAACCGTGTGCCGGGATAACCGTGTGCCAGGATAACCATGCACCGGGACACTCGTGTGCCGGGATAACCGTGCACTGGGATAACTGTGCACTGGGATAACCATGTGCCAGGATAACTGTGCGCTGGGATAACCGTGTGCTGGGATAACCATGCACTGGGATAACCATGCACCTGGATAACCGTGTGCCGGGATAACCGTGTGCCAGGATAACCGTGTGCGGGGATAACCATGCACCGGGAGAACTGTGCACCGGGATAACCGTGTACTGGCTTATCCTGGGTAAATGTGCACTGGGATAACTGTGCACCGGGATAACCGTACACTGGGATAACGGTGCATCGGGATGCTGGGGCACCAGGATAACAGTGCAACACAACGCTTGTGCACCGGGATAACCGTGCACCAGGATAACCGTACACCAGGATAACTGTGCAACGCGACGCTTGTGCACCAGGATAACAGTGCACCAGGATAACTGTGCACTGGGATAACTGTGCACAAGGATGCTGGGACACCAGGATAACGGTGCAGCCCAACGCTCGTGCACCAGGATAACCGTGCAACACAACTCTCGTGCACTGGGATAACCGCACACCTAGATAACTGTGCACCAGGATAACCGTGCACCGTAATAGTCGTGCAACACGACTCTTGTGCACTGGGATAACCGTGCACCGGGATGCTGGGGCACCAGGATAGCCATGCAACATGACACTCGTGCACCGGGATGCACAACACTCGTGCACTGGGATAACCGCACACCTAGATAACTGTGCACCAGGATAACCGTGTATCAGCATAACCGTGCACCGTAATAGTCGTGCAACACGACTCTTGTGCACTGGGATAACCGTGCACCAGGACAGCCGTGCACCGGGATAACCATGCACCGGGATAACCGTGCACCAGGATAGCCGTACAACACGACTCTTGTGCACCGGGATAACCGTGTACTGGGATGCTGGGGCACCAGGATAGCCGTGCAACACGACACTCGTGCACCAGGATAATTGTGCACCAGGATAACCGTGCACCAGGATAACCATGCACCGGAATAACCGTGCACTGGGATAACTGTGCACCAGGATAGCCGTGCAACACGACTCTTGTGCACCAGGATAACCATGCACCAGGATAACCGTGCAGCAGGATAACCGTGCACCAGGATAGCCGTGCAACACGACTCTTGTGCACTGGGATAACCGTGCACCGGGATGCTGGGGCACCAGGATAACGGTGCCGCACGACACTCGTGCACCAGGATAATCGTGCACCAGGATAATCGTGCACCAGGATAATCGTGCACCAGGATAATCGTGCACCAGGATAATCGTGCACCAGGATAATCGTGCACCAGGATAATCGTGCACCAGGATAACCGTGCACCAGGATGCTGAGGCACCAGGATAACGGTGCCGCACGACACTCGTGCACCAGGATAACCGTGCACCA
>NW_010226436.1:0-1188 GCF_000690775.1 Eurypyga helias
GTCGTCGGCAAACTTGCTGAGGGATTTGGATTTTCTGATCCCTTGGATTTCTTCCCAAAATCCAAGAAGTGTTTGGGGCTTTGGACCTGGTGCATCCTTGCTTTGTCCCCCTCTGGACCTCACTGACTTGCCTACAGCTTCTGGCCTTCATGCAGGTTTGTGCCCATTCCCGATGGAAATACTCACCCTGGCGTCAGTGCCAGCTTTCTCCTCCCTCCCACTTCTCACCTCGTCCTTTGTCTGCCTACAGTCTCTTCCACACCCCACTAATGTCCCCGTTCCCTACCTCTCCACCCCAGGATTCGTGGACCATCCTCCATCAGACAAAAGCAGAGGATGGTGGCATCTTGGGCTTCCTTCTTTCGCTGCCAGTGGATTTAGAATTTCAAAATAAAGGACTCGTGATTTGGGCTAGGAAATAAAACGTTGGGGGGAGAGAGAAAAAGTATTTCTCAACATAATGAAAACACAAATGGACAAGATAATTGTCTTCATAAGGGCTTGGATCCATGACAATACATCTCATTTTATAAAGCCCATTAGAGTTGGAATTTTATGCAAAATGCTAAAAGAAATCTAAAAATATAAGGCAATAGAGTCAAAGCAATAGGGATTATTAAAGGGGGGGGAGGGGGAGAGTGTTATATTGGAGGCAATAAACCCTGGAAGAACCAGGAAAACAATGTTCTAGTAAATTGGTAATAAATGACTGTGGTTTAATCACTTGGTAAGTAACTAAGATGTGTCTGCAGGTTTTATAGTGTCACTGCAACAAAAAAATTCCCAAACCCTTGTACATTAAGGATTCAGCCAAGATGATTTTTCTGGAGACAGACTCGCACAAGAGTGTCATTTTAGCAATTTACTTTTTTAAATAATAGTATATTATTTTCTGCATGGATCCACTTTTTCAACCTCTCCCGTGCTTTTAAGATATCATTTACCATTAGTTCATTTTTTTTCCCTTTCCCCACTCACCATACTCTTGAGTCTTTGAACACACAAAATTATATTATTCCGAGCAATCTTCCCCACGACAAAAATGTTTGCAAAAAGCAAACACTCAGGGAAACTCCTGGAGGGTCTCAATTTTAATAATGATCTTTCATGTGCTTGGACCCTAATTGCACGGTATTATAGGGGTGGCTTAGAAAATATAAGCACATTTTGCATGACTTTCTCTTTCCC
>NW_010226436.1:1231-4513 GCF_000690775.1 Eurypyga helias
TCTCCCTCCCCCCTCCAAGTTATGGTGCACTGTATTAAAATGAAGTGCTTTAATTTAATATCCTTTCCTTCCTTCGGAATCGCTCCCGTGCAGCTGAATGAAACCCAGCTCTCCGCTTAATTCTTACGAGGGCGGGTTAAGTGCGGGGAGGAGGTACCCGAACCGTGTGCCTGCTCCTGTCATCAACGGGCTCCCATCCCAGTCCTGGGTGAAAACTGCCTGTCCATGGCAGCCATCAATTCTTACGAGGGCCGGTTAAGTGTGGGAAGGAGGTACCCAAACCGTGTGCCTGCTCCTGTCATCGGCAGGCTCCCATCCCAGTCCTGGGCGAAAACTGCCTGTCCATGGCAGCCAACGCCTCACTCGTGATCTCGTCAGCTTTATCCACACCGTTGCCGCAATGCCGAATGTGGGGAGCTGTGAAACCCTCCCTGGCAGAGGGAGACATCCAACCCCTGCGGTGACTGGTGCTGCCCGATGACGGGATGCATGAGCACGTGTGTGGCTTTTGCATTTGAACATCTTGCTTCCCTTCCCATAGGATCGACATTTTTAGGGGCTAACCTACATGCCGGAGTCTCTTTAGTTCCCCTGCAACGTTTCCTCAGGCGCTTGAGCCTTTGCAAGGAGACCTGTGATCAGAAGCCCCCCGTTGCATTTTCCTAACGGCCTGTTAATGCAGGAAAACTGCGACGGGGTGTCACTGGGAGAAACTCAGGATGGGAAAACCAGCCACACGCTTGACTCAGCGTCTCGCAGCGAGCAGAGCCCTGTGCCGTGCGTGGTTTCGGTCCTCCTTCCAGCGTCAGTGCCCTTGGGACGCGCGCACCGGCCCCGTCAGCCTGAGTGGGCACTGTGGGAGCTCTTGCGATGGGGGTTCCTAGATCCATCACCCCAACTCCTGTTGCAGAGCGAAGAGGGCAGTTATTCGGTGTAAACCAAGCAGCTTTTTGCTGCAAACTTCTCTTTTTGTTCATTATTGAGCGTGGAGCTGAATGTACCCAACATAGGGTGCTGCTTTGCGTCTGCCAACATGACGGGGCTTTCCTAAGGTCGGTGCTGGGAGAGGCTGAATTTAACACCCAACATACGTGTGCAGGAGACCCAAGTCTGACGACGCTTCTATGTGGCCTCGGGGAAATTTGCATCAGGCTAGAGGTGTCATTGCAGAAGCTTTGAGCGTTTCCACACCCGAATTCCTCCCGTGCGCTCAGTTTAGCTAGAGCAGGTTGCCTTTTTCTGTGTGTGGGGAGCGTTGCTGTGAGCTGTGAAACACCCCTCCGCCCTGCCCCAGAGCCGGCTGCGCTTGCACCGTGCTCAACCAACGCAACGCCCACCCTACGAAGAAAGCTGTAGCCCGTTTGCTGCGGAGATCCAGTTTGTGAGTGTCTGCGCTGTGAAAAAGAGCCTGTTTGCCTGGAAGTGGCACGATTGAGGGAGATTTATGAATACCCCAGGCCCCGTGGTTTTGGCATCCTCCTTAAATATTAATTCCGCTGCAGGCAGCTGTTAATCATGCCTGGTGCTGGGACCCAGGGTGACCTTGTAGAGAGGAGCAGGCAGGGAGGTGGCGTTAGAGCTCATTGGGTGTCTCCACATGACCCCGCTTCTGCCACATCCCCTCTGTAAAACGAGGCGTTTGGGATGGTGTTTTGGTCCGTCCCCAAGGGTCACAGCTTCAGGAGATGGGGTCAACCTGCATCTTCCCATCGGTGGACCCACCTTTCCCCCTCGGGAAGAACCCTGTCACCTGCCATCATCTGAAAATCTCTGGAGCTCTGTAAATAAGAGGGACGAGCATCAACTTTTAGAAGTTTCGGTCTCCCACAGTTGCAGAGAGAAGGCTTGAAAATACGACCCCTTAAAAGCTCAAGGCTCGGAGGGGAAATAGAAAACACAAAAATTTACTTGTTTTAAAAGTGCCCGTGATTTTATTTTTTTATCTTTTAAGCTAGTCCTGTGAGGTGGGGGCATAAATCATGGCTTTATTGGAACGCGTGGGTTGGGAAATGCATCACTTTCTTTCTCCTTGGAGCCACAGAGCAATGGATGCTTAAAGCTTGTAAAACTCCTTAAAATGTACATCTCCATCTGACACAGTGCTGCTGCTGGAGTCCAGATCCAAGCAGCCCGTGCAGAAGTCCAGCCATGGCCTAAATTCCCATCGTTTCCTCTTTTCTACCAGCAGCTTGATCCCCTCGAAGCCAGCTCCTCCATTTCCAGCAGCAGGACACGCTCTGTTTCCCACAAGGATCTTGTTCTGCAAAACAAGGATCTCTGCCATAAATCAGAAGCCGAAACCAGTTCTTAAAAACAGATTTAAAGTCCTGAACGCAGGGCTTTTAAAAAAAAATTAAAAATCAAACCAACTAGGTTTAGTCCCTAGCTGGCAGAGATGGGAAATAAATATATACAGGCTTGAATTAAAATTCCAGGGAAGTCATCCAAAATAAATATGCAATATTTTCCTGCAAAAGACCATAATATTATTTTTATTTTTCGCTCCCAGTATGATCAGACTACTTTGCATTTTAATAAATGCATAGTTTTGAAGGGGGATATAGTATTGCTTTCATATGGCACAGATTATTTGATCAAATAATGTATTAGAATTTTTCAGGACTGCATTATGAGGACAAAATGTTGTTTCTTTGCAGTATTCGTCTATCTAATAGGCAATGATTGCAAACAAATAATTATACTCTGGAACAAATGGGGGAAAATTAAGGTTATCTGGCTTGGAACAGCACAAAAAAATATCCAGTATGATAACAATAAGGGAGTAATGCATAGCTACGTGTTTTGGAGATAATTGCATGTCAATTGGCTGATTGCAGAGCGGGTGGAAGAATTCAGACGGCTGATTGCGTGGCAGGGGAGGTCTCCGTCCTCTCGCTCACACGATGAAAATACCACCCGCCCCATCCTATCGGGTAGCTTCTCCTCCTCCAAAACAGCCTGGAGTCTGCAGGAGTAGCTCCGTGGCCTCTCTGTGCCAAATTGTCCCCCGTGATCCCACTCTCCGGTTGGGAGCCGGGGTGCAGCGATGCCGGATGGGTGTTCGGTGTGTTTAGTGTGTTTTATGTCACCCTCTGGCCGTCGAGTTCCTGGGGGTGCTCAGCCAGGGAGAGCCTCCATTTGTCTTGTCAAACATGGGAAGCGAGAAGATAGGCAAAACCGTGCTGAGCATCCGTAAGAAGGATATAGACTGGTTGGAGCGAGTCCAGAGGAGGCCACGGAGATGCTCCGAGGGCTGGAGCACCTCTGCCATGGGGACAGGCT
>NW_010226436.1:4821-6734 GCF_000690775.1 Eurypyga helias
GCAGGGTGTTGGAACTGGATGGGCTTTAAGGTCCCTTCCAACCCAAACCATTCTGTGGTTCTATGATTCTGTGATCCCTTGGAGATGCCTTGGCTGAACTCTTTGGCCACTGCTGAGGGTCATGGGCAGGTGCAGGCTGCAGGTTCATAATGAATATCGTGCGTAAAGAATCTCTGTTGCTTTAGTGAGAAGCAAAACGAACAAAAATAATTACTCCGACTGATCTTCTCCTGCTTTTCCAAAGCACGCCTGAGCGGTTACGAGCGCAGGGCTCGGTGTGAACCCGGCTCTTGTAAACAGCTGATGAAACTGCCGGTTTTACAGCTCCTCGAGGGCAGCAGGGAAGGGGAAATGGCCGGGATGGAGTCCCAAAATCATTAAAACCACACGCACTGAAATATATAGAGGGAGGATCCAGAGCAATAAGTGGCGTTCGGCGGTGCAGCCCAGCGGGTGAGGAGCCCACCCGGGGCGGGCCGCAGGGCTGTCCCTCCCCATGAGGGTCACCCAGAGCAGAGTTTTTATTGTTTCTTCTCCCTGATCACATCTCTGAAGACCAGAGTGCAGGGGACGGGTCGGCTTTCCTTTGCTGCCATCACGGCGCACACACGGGGCTCAGGGGGAGCATCACCAGCACCGGGGAGAACTCGGTGCTACTCTTTTTCACTGCCAAGGGTTGTGCGTGCAGGGCGCTGTGTGAGAGCGAGGCTCCTTCTAGCTGGGAACGGGAGGAAAAGCAACCCAGCGGGCGCTCAGCAGGTACCTGGGCTCCTTCTCACCCCTTGGCTGAGGTGCAAAGAGCGGGACGAAGATGGAAGCGGGAATGGCGTTGCTGCTTTTAATGAGCTGATGGGTTGTTAGCCACGAGCCAGTGGGAAGACCTGCCTGTGCTTTGGGGGGAAGGAGAGAAAAACCCTGTGTGCCTTTAAAGGTCTGATTGCCCTGCTTTTTGCTGGTCCTAGATGAAAATACATCAGGTCTCCTCACAGGGTACCGCAGAAATTACATTGGTGGGTTTGACTGCGCTGATTTTAGACTCCCCCCAGCAAACCTGGCGCATCCTCATGGACTTTGCTACTGGGCTGAGAATTATCCCACCCCAGTTTTGCTGCTCGCCTGCCGTAGGTAGGATGTGTCACCTGGAGAGGTGCTGCTCTCCTTGTGCTGAGGAGAAGGAGCCTGGACAAGCCCGTGAGACACAAACAGCCCCCTATTCGGAGCTGAAGTTGTGGGGGGGAAGCGCACCCGCAGCACGCTTAACTCTGCCCACCCGTGCTCGCCTTGCCCGCCATCCGTCCCCCCGTCACACGCCATGTGTGAACAGCCGTTTCCCGCACGGCACAGAGCGATTCTCGCTTTCCCTTTGCAGCCTGCCTGCCATAATCCACTTAGAATCTGCAGCTTTTTTCTTTGCTGTAAGCCTTCCTTTAAACCCTTGATGTAGCTCTTTTTCCATCTGTTTCTGCCTATGCATCTTTGCTGCGCTCTGCCTAATGACTTATCCTCGCTAGGAAGAGACTGTATATTAATATTATCATTATAATTCTTCTTTCCACCACTTCAGATCTTGCGAGGAGTGTAATTGCTGAAGCAGATTTTTAGTTACATCATGATAACGGAGAAAGTTACGGGGGAGGTTAGACTATCACTTTGCTCAGTAGTTTCAATTTCCCTTCACCCCGATTGCACAGTGAAGGCAAATCCCACACTAGCGAATTCATCATTAACATTGTTGTTACTGACATTATTAAGTTAGTGCCTGGCAGTCCCAATTACGGGCTGAGATCCCGTTGTGGCTTGTTTCCCATATATCTCCTCTTCCGGTGGTTGCAGGTCCATTATCTGCAGGTAATTCCGCACCCCAGAATTTCTCTCTTGCTTCAGTCCACGTGTTCCCAGGGAGAGTGTTTTCC
>NW_010226436.1:7032-9853 GCF_000690775.1 Eurypyga helias
AGGTTCCCGTGCAGGTAATGCGCCTCGAGATGTTTATTCCACTCCGTTGCAGTGGAGGTAATAGTCTCCGTGGGTTTGATACCTGCCTAAAACTCATCTTCACTTTGCGGTGGGGTGAGGAAACGGCGGGAAGTGGCTTCACCTTCACCCTCGGGGCGGGTTCTCACGGGTTTGACGTTAACGGGACGTGAATGAGGCAGCACACTCGGTGCAGGGCTTTGCACCCTCCCAGCCTTCGGCGCCAGCTTCTGCGATGCTGAGCGTTTCCCACTCTCTCTGTACCTGCCGTAGCGGGGCTCCCTCCTTCACAGAGGCCACTCGTAAACAGTACGAGTAATCACGTCGGTAGACTTGGTGGTTACTCTGTAGAGGCTGGGGTTAATTTGGAACCGTACAGGAGGGATGGATGCTCTCCTCTGCCCGGCTCCTCCTGCTAATGGATCTGCCCCCTCAGCTGCCTTTACACTAACAAGCTTCCCCGATGCCGACGGGGTCAGCTCCGTCGGAGAGCTCAGCCTGCGCAGCGCTGCCTGCCGAAAAACCCCCGCTTAGGTAGATGGATGGCTGGAGAGTGCATTGTACTTATTAAGTGGAACAGACTATTTTCATTAAGAGCCGCTGACATTATTAAGGCCAGTTAAATGTCTCCCAGAGATGGTGTGCCTGGTGTGTGCTCGGTACAGCGTGTGCTCCAGTTTGGCTGGGACACCCAAAATCCATCCATCAACCCTCGACTCATTTCTGCCCGTTATACCTCAGCTGCTGAGTTTCATTTGGACAGTCCTTCTCTCTTCCTCCTCTAATGCAGTTCCAGGGACTCAGGTGGATTGAGAGCTGGGGACTGAGAGACTTTCATTATTCACATTGCGTGCACCTGAAAATTGCATTGCCTGCTGGCTTCCAAATTGAGTACATTAAATACAATGCATTAAACCTCCAAAATATGGAAATACCCGGGGAGGGCCTCAGATTTAAGACATTACTCGGCGGAGTCCCCATTTTAGAGACTAGCGAGTTCAGTTAATAGACGGGCACGCTGTTGGTGCAGAGCCAAGGAGGAGAGGGGGGAAGCTGGCTGCAGCGGGGTGGAAGGAGGCAAGCCAGATGGGGTCCCGGTCAAAGAGGAGATGCTGCGTGGGATCCTGGCAAAGAGGAAGAGTTGGGCTGGATTAAAATGCGGCAAAAACCAGGCTTCATCCCCTGCCTGGCCGTATGTTCTGTCGGCTCCTGTGCTGAGCATCACCCCTGATGCTGGATGTTGCCAAGGGTGGGCTGAGGGGGTCCAAGGTGCACGGAGTCCTCAGCTCACCCTGCGCATCCAAGCGGGTGGTGGGGTGCTGCGCATGCAAAAAACCCACTTTTTTGCCCATTTCTTCATGGCGTGAAGTTCATATGGGCCTTGTTCACCCCCCGTGAAAAGTGGAGCTCGTTACTCCGCACGCAGCGAGGTTTCTCCGGCTGAGGAGCGTTCAGGGGATGCTGAACACGGACCCTCTGGCCCTTCTCTGTGCCCATGAACAGGCTTTGTTCAATGAGCAATTAGGGGTTGATGATGTGAGGTCGTTGCTATTTTGTAGGTGGGGAAACTGAGGCAGAGCAAGGAAAAGAACTCCTTGTCCAAGGTCAAGAGCCTCAGGAGCAGAGCATGGAGCAAAACCCAGGCCTCTTGCATTCCCCATATGGAAATCAGGCTGGGCTTTGTACCCACCACTCGTCTGACCCAGTTATCTCAGCATTGTTCACTCTGTTACTTTTAATGACATGCCACTATCTCCCTGAAACACCTATTTTTTCATTAAAGATGGAAGAAAAAAAAAGTAGGAGCGCTGCCATTCAGATAAGATGTTCAAACTGCCTTTGGATTTATGTAGCCCATTTCAGGGCTCACTCGTGATGGATCTCTCCGTGCCTCGCGAGCGGCACAAAGGGGTTTCACCACCACCACGCGGGCAGACCCACGCACAACCCCTGGGAGAGGCTTAGTCCCCACGTCCCACGCCACGGCTTTCTCCGGGCCACGTTGCACAACAGCCGCGCAGGTCAGGAAACGAGTAAGGTGAAAACAGTGAGTTTCCACTGGTAATTTAATTAACCAGGATTTGATTTAGAGAGTGGATTTCTACTTCTGTGATTCGAAAAGCTCGGCGGGGTCTTTGGTGACCAATAGTGATCAAGACTTTAAGATTTCATCTTGAGATGAAATAATATAATGCCCTTGATAATTTAGCAGCCCTCAGCAAGAGGTACCTGTGGCTCAGAAGAGAACAGCAGTTTCCAGCAGCGCTGAGAGGGGCTCCCGTAGAAAAAATAATGGCTAACTTCTGTCTTGTTGGCAAAACCTGGCTTCTTCTTGCTTGACCTCCACCACAGGGCCCCTGAGCAAAGCTGCAAGGTGCCTCCGCTCCTAAACAGGCCCTTTTCGCCAAGGACAAGGCCTCCTGTCCCCAGCGCTTCTGATCTAGAGAGAGGCCAAATCCAAATCCAGATTTTCTCCTGTCTCCAGGTTGTTCCAGTCTTGACTTTTGCTTTCGCTCCATCTCCGGCTGAGCTGCCAAGTTTCACCTCCCTTAAAGCCAGTCCCGGTCGGCGTGTTTCCCACCTCCTGGCTGGAGGAGCATCCCGCAGCACTGCCTCCCGCTCCCCCACGCCGCCCTGGGCTCCCACATTAATTGAATAGTATATTTTAATGCCAGGCCTGGCAGCTTGCTCGAGGAGACTGTAAACAGGGAGTCTTACATAAAAGGAGAGGCCGCAAACATAAAATTTTATGGCTCAATACTAGCAATTAGAGGGGGACATGGGTATATTTTGGCGCAAAGGT
>NW_010226437.1:0-867 GCF_000690775.1 Eurypyga helias
CATGCCATGCCAGTCTGTGGTGTGCCGTGCTGTGCCATGTCATGTTCTGCTGTGCTGCACCATGCCATGCCATGCCATGCCATGCTCTGTCACACCATGCCATGTCATGCCATGTCGTGCTGTGTCACACTGTGCTGTGCCATGCCATGCCATGCCGGTCTGTGGCATGCTGTGCTGTGCTGTTATGCTGTGCCATGCCATGCTGTGCTCTGTCACACCATACCATGTCATGCTGTGCTGTGCTATGCCATGTTATGCTATGCCATGCCGTGGTATACCATGCCGTGCTGTGCCATGACGTGCCATGCCATGCCAGTCTGTGGTGTGCTGTGCTGTGCCATGTCATGTTCTGCCGTGCTGTGCTGTTATGCTGTGCCATGCCGTGTTATACTGTGCTGTTCTGTGCCATGCCGTGCCGTGGTGTGTCACACTGTGCTGTGCCATGCCGTGCCGTGGTGCGTCACACTGTGCTGTGCCATGCCGTGCCGTGGTGCGTCACACTGTGCTGTGCCATGCCGTGCCGTGGTGCGTCACACTGTGCTGTGCCATGCCGTGCCGTGGTGCGTCACACTGTGCTGTGCCATGCCGTGCCGTGTAATGCCGTGCTGTGCTGTGCCTTGTTATGCCATGCCGTGCTCTGTCACACCATGCTGTGTCATGCCATGCTGTGCTGTGCCTTGTTATGCCATGCCATGCCGTGTAATGCCATGCTGTGCTGTGCCATGCCATGCCATGCTGGGTCACACCATTCCGTGTCATGCCGTGCCGTGTAATGCCGTGCGGTGCTGTGCCATGCCGTGCCATGCTCGGTCACACCATTCCGTGTCGTGCCGTGCCGTGTAATGCCGTGCTGTGCTGTGCCATGCC
>NW_010226438.1:0-225 GCF_000690775.1 Eurypyga helias
CTCAGAGAGTGGTGGTCAAAGGCTCCATGTCTATGTGGAGACCAGTGACAAGCGGCGTTGCTCAGGGGTCAGGACTGGGACCAGTGCCATTTAACATCATCATCAGTGACTTGGATGATGAGATTGAGTGCACTGTCAGCAAGTTTGCTGATGACACCAAGCTGTGTGGTGTGGTTGACACGCTGGAGGGAAGGGATGCCATCCAGAGGGACATGGACAGGCTGG
>NW_010226438.1:396-809 GCF_000690775.1 Eurypyga helias
GAAGCCCAGAAAGCCAACTATATCCTGGGCTGTATCCAGAGAAATATGGCCAGCAGATTGAGGGAGGTGATTCCCAACTTGAGCAGGATATTGTCTGGTTGGAATGAGTCCAGAGGAGGTCACGAAGATGCTCAGAGGGCTGGAGCACCTCTGCTATGGGGACAGGATGAGAGAATTGGGCTTGTTCAGCCTGGAGAAGGCTCCGGGGAGATGTTATTGCAGCCTTCCAGTACCTGAAGGGGCCTACAAGAAAGCTGGGGGCGTGGAGCGGGGCACCAGGGACGACACACACTTTTGACAAGGCCTGTACTGACAGGACAAGGGGTAACGGGTTTTAATTGAGAGCAAGTAGATTTAGATTGGATATCAGGAAGAAGTTCTTCCCGGAGAGGGTGGTGTAGCACCGGGACAGG
>NW_010226438.1:856-3594 GCF_000690775.1 Eurypyga helias
TTTCCCCGGCCCATGGCAGGGGGGTTGGAACTAGATGATCTTTAAGGTCCCTTCCAACCCAAACCATTCTATGAAAGAGGATGCAGCACCAACAGTGGATGAGATGGTTCGCCGATGGTGCACCACCAACAATACTGCACCAACCAAGATTCCTTGATTCCCATCCATAAGCTGATATATCTAATGGAGAGCCAAGGAGTGATCAGCAAGTTTCGTTCACCTTTTAATAGCCCCTAAGTCTGACAGAGAGTGGACACTAACAGTGCACTATCATGGCCTGAACAAAGTCAGGCCACCACTGAGTGCTGCCGTGCCAGACACACTGGAACTTCAGTACAAACTGGAGTCAAAGGCAGCCAAGTGGTACGCCACAACAGACATTGCTAACGCCTTTTTCTCCATTCCTTTGGCAGCAGAGTGCAGGCTACAGTTTGCTTTTGCTTGAAGGAGCATCCAGTACACGTGGAATCAACTGCCCCAGGGGTGGAAGCACAATCCTACCATCTGCCATGGACTGATTCAGATCACATTGGAACAGTGTGCAGCTCAAGAACATCTGCAATACATTGATGACATCTTTGTATGGGGCGAAACAGCAGACAAAGTTTTTGAGATAGGGAAGGAGATCATCCAAATCCTGCTGATCAAGAGACCTGCACGAGAGATCCAGTTCATAGGAATAAAATGGCAATATGGATTTCACCAGATCTCCATGGATGTGATCAACAAAATACAACAGCTATGTCCCCACCAACTTGGGGCTCAAGAGAGTTTAGGTAAGAACAGACCTGATTATTGTGTGATAAGTACATGTTATAGCTATGTAGTGTTGGCTGATCAAGACACTGGGTTCGGGGCTCTTTAAGTTGCTAACAGAACTGTGGCATCTACTCTCTTACGTGTTCCTTATTATCCTGATCTTATATGCTCAAACTCTTGCTGCTCAGGACATGATTGTTTGTTGGTTGGCAGGTGGTGAGCAATTGTATGATGTGTTCTATTTTCTATTATTTTAATTACTTAGTAGTAGTATTGTTACTATTAGTATCACTATAATTTTCATTTATAATATTAAATAGTTCTTATCTCAACTTTAGGAGCTTTCCTTGTCTTTTCCTCCAACTCTCCTCCTGCACTGGGGGAGGGGGAGGGACGTAAGCGAGCGACTGTGTGGCACGTAATTGCCAGATAAGGTTAAACCATGAGAGCAGGAATAAGTTATCATGTGGCATACAATAACAGTAGTTAAGATTTAATATGAGTAAGAAATATTTGGCATGAATCCAGGTAGCAGAAATTTAAAGATACATAATTTGCTGTATAGCAGCAGTAAGTCATATCAACTATGCTTGTTTTTTATTTTCTATTCCCAAGGAGCATCACTCCTGACAAGCAAGCAGCATAACTGTTGATAAGCTGTACTGATAGGCAGACCCCTGCCTGCAGAATTGCCTGAGCTTACCTAGTAAAAGCAAAAGAATTTAAAGTAAAAAACAAACAACTAAAATTATATTTTAGCACTGCTTTTGCATGCAAAAGTTTAGTAAATCATTCATCTCTTGATCTGACTCACCAGTCAAATCAACACTGGTGCTTTCCTTAAAAATATGATTTATCTAGGCCCTAGTTACACTTCAGGAAACCACAGATAACTTGGTGAAATTTAGCCTGACCTCTTGCATATTACAGACCATTAAATCACCTAATAGCCCCTTCTGGCCTTAAAATCCATTAATTTCAACAATTTCACAGGTGTCAAAGTTTAAATACATAGCTTCTAAGAATGAGGTTCTTATTCCAATGTTTTTATTCGAGCATACCAAAAAATGTATCTCGTTTACAGAAATTTATAAAGTTTACATTTAATTCGTATAACAATCAGTCCTACTGAGAATACATTTGGTGTCACATTTTCAAGTAGGAACTTACCCGCTATTTCTCTCCAAATAACAGTGCCATGCAGCAGTTCAGAACTCTCAGAAGGTGCACAGGGCGTTAGCCCCTTGTATATATTTTGTCCACCTTAGTTATCTGTACGTCCTTATATTTTAGATGCTGCCTTGGTAAGGCAAATAGATCTATGACATGCTCTCTTCCTGAACTGCTGAGAAGGCAAGAGCTAAGCCTTGTCTTAACCAAATCAGTACAAAATGAGAAAAAATATATGTGGTAGCCATAATGCACCTAACTGTTTTAATGAAAAGCAGCAATATTGGCAAGACTAGCGAACTCTGTCTGCTTTCAGAAGGCGGGCCCTAATAGATCATGTAGATTCATTCATAGGTGTCCCTGCCCATGGCAGGGGGGTTGGAACTAGATGATCTTTAAGGTCCCTTCCAACCCAAACCATACTATGATTCTATGATTTATCCCTCTATGAAAATACAGATGTTACCTCCTCGTACCTACAATGTGAGGCTGCTAGACTTCAGCTTTTAAAGAAAACTCAAACTGACACTTGGACATACCACCTATTTGTATTTAAATACAACTGCAACTACTAAATAGGACTGTTTATTTAATTTTACAGATACACATACGGCACAGGACAAATGTGATTGTAAGGTTTCAGCAAGTCCAGATTACTTTGCAGATTGAAGGTAAGAGCAGTAGGACTTGCGCAGGGCTTGTGAATTAACAGACCCCCTTTCCGTGCGCTCGGCGGCCCCCGGCGCTGCGGGTGACTTGGGGGCAGCGGCCGACAGCCGGGCCTGCCATCGTCCGGGGTGGAAGCGGCC
>NW_010226439.1:0-4207 GCF_000690775.1 Eurypyga helias
AGCCGGAGTTAAACCACAACAGTAGGTTTACAATGTGCTGCATGTCCAGCCTTATCACAGATTCCAAGTGTTTGCTATTCATTCTCTGCAAGTATTCAGGCAAGTTTTAGTAGTGTTTTAAGTTCACAGAATGGGTTGGAAGGGACCTCAAAGCCCACGCAGTCCCACCCCCTGCCATGGGCAGGGACACCTTCCATAGCCCAGGTTGCTCCAAGCCTCACCAGACTGGCCTTGGACACCCCCAGGGATGGGGCATCCACAGCTTCTCTAGGCAAGTTTGTAGACCAATCTGCAGACCATGGTACGAGTTGTTAAGCAACTACTGCTGCAGAAGAGCTTCCACGGCAAACAGGACACCCCAGAAAGACAAACTCAACTGGCCTTGATGACCTTAAAGGTCTTTTCCAACCTAAAAGCTTCTATGATTCTATGAGCTCCTTCCCAGCCACCCTTTAGAGAACGTTTTCTCAAGCACCCAGAGCGCCTCACAGTAAGGAAAACCACTCTTGGATTCTCCTTCGCGTCATCCTACGTCTGATATACACCTCCCAAAACAAAGTGTTCTTTTGTACTACACAGGGACACATTCAGCTACAGAGAGTCAGGAGTCACGGACGCGTGACACCAAGATTATCGCCAACACCCTGATTTCACGCAGGCTCTCTGCTTCTGGCTGTAATAATACACGTTATTTGAAAATTAGGATGACAACTGTAGGCAGGTTGTAGTCAATGGTTTTTGAAAACTGTTTTCTCCTATTAGGTACTAAGCCCTTATTTGCAGCGACAGCGCCGTGCCTCTGCAGTTCCCACCGGCACAAGCCGTTCCGCGCTTGGGGGCATCGCGAGGACCGTGCTGAACCACGACGCGTATGAAGAAAATCAAGGCTATCAATTACCAGTTTGAGGGTTAAACAATTGTACCTGGATTGAGGCAGGTTTTTGCTTCAAAATTACAGGCTATTGAGAGTCCCTGAAAAGGATGAAGAGCCCTGTAAACTTAAATCTCTAATTCAAAAATGAAAGGGTCAGGAAAAACCCCAAAATATCTGTGACTCTCTGCGGGAGAACGACAGAAATGACTCCTGCCTTCCAGCTGGAGACCAACACAACCTTCCTGATTTTCCTCTATGATCTAATGAGGGTAATGGAAATATATAACCGGAATCGATTGGCTGGAGACACAGAATGGATAAACAGGTATCGATTAGCTGGAGATCCACATCCCTGTTACAAAAGGGGACGACAACTTTCCCAGGAAAGACCCTGCAGTCCCTTTGTCACAACACTTTTTACAAGAGCCTGTAGTGATAGGACAAGGGGTAACGGGTACAAATTGAAATCAGGGAGGTTTAGATTAGATATCAGGAAGAAATTCTTCACAGAGAGGGTGGGGAGGCACTGGTACAGGTTGCCCAGAGATGTTGTGGATGCCCCATCCCTGGCTGTCTTCAAGGCCAGGCTGGATGTGGCTTTGAGCAACCTGGTCTAGTGGAAGGTGTCCCTGCCCATGGCAGGGGGGTTGGAACTAGATGATCTTTAAGGTCCCTTCCAACCCAAACCATTCCATGATTCTATGAACACCAATGATGCTCTTTAACCCTCTTTGGCAGGTTTGGGATGGTACCTCACAGGGTGAGGGGAACCAAATTAACCCTCGCTCTAAAATCAGCAGATGGTTCTGAGACACCACGAGGTGTCTTACAAGAGGGAGAAACCCACTTGCAGGCCAGGAAACATCGTCTCTCCGTGACCCTCTTCAAACCTGAAGCAGCAAATATTGGAAGCTTGTTCTGCACATTATCTCCAAGAACATCTCTCCTTGTTTTCCAGTGCACGAAGAACCTGTAACTGACCTGTGACGAAGCCCAGTGACTTCACAGAGAAGCTATGATGACTTTATGCCAACAAGATGCACCGTAAAGTACTTTTATGGTAGTCATTTGCTGCGTTGCCAGCAGACAACTGCAGCATAGGCAGACACATAACCCTGTTGTACTCAGTAAAACCATGAGCAGAACCCAACCTATAAAGGCACAGGATCAGTAGTGTGAGTTTCAGCGCAGCAAATAGAATCATAGAATCATAGAACGGTTTGGGTTGGAAGGGACCTTAAAGATCATCCAGTTCCAACCCCCCTGCCATGGGCAGGGACACCTTCCACTAGACCAGGTTGCTCCAAGCCTCATCCAGCCTGGCCTTGAAGACAATCCAGGGATGGGGCATCCACAGCTTCTCTGGGCAACCTGTTCCAGTGCCTCCCCACCCTCTCTGTGAAGAATTTCTTCCTGATATCTAATCTAAACCTCCCTGATTTCAATTTATACCCAATACCCAAATAGTTTAAAGATGCCTCCCAGCCGCCCCGGTCTCGTTTTCACTACGGCGACACACAACCTGTCAGAATTCAGACTTGACCATTACTCTGTAGTGGAGAGGAAATACACTACAGCTATGAAAAAATCCTGGCTCTGGACATAATTAAGCCGTTACCTAAACCATAATTTACATTTTACACATCAAGTCAGGACTCCACAGCCACCACTGTTCCTGCTTCACGCAGCGTGTAGGCGTACAGCACGAGAACCGAGCGGGCTTCCCCGCAGGAATGTGGGGAGTTCCCCAAGTGAAGGAGCAGGAGGGTCGACGGGCTGGCGCCTCCAGCCACGCCGAACGGGCTCAGAGGCAGCTGGACACAGGCAAGGTGAACAGAGCACTGGGACTCTCTTCGTCTCAGCACGGCTTGTGCGAGTTCAGAGCTAAAGCACACGCTGGAGACCACAAGAGAAATCTTCCTGCCAAAAACGAAGCGAAACAACTTCTCTTGTGTGTGTCTAGTTGTGTGGAGTTTTCCAGCACGCGTGTTGGAGAATGATAGAAAATCATCCATAAAACGATGAATTTCATCGTACATTAAAGTCACTTACGGTTGCAGCGGAGCCAGTAAATCACATCACCCTTCCCTCAGCGTTTACTGTCGCAGATGAGCTGCAGCGCGAAGCTCCCACACGCTGTGTCAGCGGAAGCAGCGTAACAAGTACTTGTGCTGAGAGACAGGCCTGAACGGCACAGGAAACCGCCTCCGACACAGGCACTTCAGAGGTGGCCTCGTGCCTCACTCGGCGCACGCGTACGCATTCCATGGAGTTATCGCCTTCGCCAAGACGGCAACGCGCGCACACTCAGTGCGGGCCTCGCTGAAACCACTACCTACCACAGCCATGCTGAGTATTTCCCCTCTCTGGGGCTTAAGGACCAGCCTGAAGAGCCAGGATCCCCTGTTTGCTCTCCCCTCCTGGGGGGGTTCAGCCTGGAGAAGAGAAGCTCCGGGGAGACCTCAGAGCCCCTTCCAGTGCCTGGGGGGCTACAAGGAAGCTGGGGGGGCTTTTCCCAAGGGCCTGTAGTGACAGAACAAGGGGTGACGGGTTTAAACGGAAAGAAGGAGATGGAGATGGGACATCGGGAACGAATTCTTCCTGCAGAGGGTGGGGAGCACTGGGACAGGTTGCCCAGAGAAGCTGTGGATGCCACATCCCTGGGAGTGTCCAAGGCCAGGCTGGATGAGGCTTGGAGCAACCTGGGCTATGGAAGGTGTCCCTGCCCATGGCAGGGGGGTTGGAACTGGATGATCTTTAAGGTCCCTTCCCACCCAAACCATCCTGGGATTCTCCATTCATTTTTACTAGAACAGATGCAGAGCGCCTTCACATACCGGAGTCCATACCCTGTGGTGAGGAACTGCCTTGGAAAGCAAAAGACAGCGTCTGCCCCACTTACCACAGCACCCGACCCACTTGGGTCTCCTCTTAACTCTACTGAAGCCTTACTGCAGCAGCGTAAAAGGAACCATCATCAGCTTTTAGAAAAACTAACAACAGACTTAAGAGAGGAGATTCTTGGATATTAACATAAGCTCCTGCAATCTGTTCCAGTCATATTCCCCTTTTTCACATTCTGTATCGCCTGTAATTCACCAATATTAAGAGTTTTAAATCTATTATGAAGCTGTGATATGATTTTACCCTTAAAACATACAACCAATGAACTTCAATCACAGTACGGAACCCGGAGTGGGTATTTTGAGTCCTCCACAGTGAGATTTAAATACAGAACCTCAGGTCCAGCCACGCAGAGGCCCAGCGCCGTTCCCGCAGTCGCACACCACACCGTTTCCAACCCGCCCCCGCGAGCCCAAGCTATGGATTCCC
>NW_010226439.1:4227-4914 GCF_000690775.1 Eurypyga helias
CAAAGCTGGTTTGGAGGGGGAAGGCACCGCAGATTGCAGCGTGACCCAGTTCACTCTTGCGGAGCAGCTCCCCCAGGGAGAACCATCTGCTGTTGTCCTGATTTATTCCATTACTCACAGCCCAGTACCAATCGCATTAACTACAAGGGGCCAGTCTTCCTAACGGAGCTCCCCACGCGGCTCGTTGAGAACTAATCGTGTTACGGTCATCTGCTCCCCAACTCGCCACGTTAAATGACACTTCCAAATGTCTACTTGCAACTGGAGAGCGGATTCTCCCAGAGACAGGGCTCACCGACAGCCCAGCGGGATCGCCACGAGGGAGCGGTGGGAAGCCTCCACCGTCCTGCTGCAGGATTAGGAATTCAGGCTCAAAGTAGCCCGGATGTTACAGAGGTCCTCAACACGCTGCAGCGACGGCGGGACTTGGAGAATATGGAAAAGGGAAAAAAAGCCCCAGGGAGACAAATATAGCTTTTAATTTAAAAATAACTATCAAATTACGCTTAGTCCCAGATGGAATAACACCAAGATTTGGTTTATAGCAGGCTTGAAAATAGCCCCAAAGCCTTGCTCATCCAACAGAGCTTCGATGCCTGCTGTCAGTTTTGAGCAGGAGCACTGAGAACAGGGAGAAGCAAGTATTCCAGGTGCTAGTCTTCCCCGTATGCTCCACATCTTCCCAAA
>NW_010226440.1:0-4856 GCF_000690775.1 Eurypyga helias
ACAAAGATGTTAAACAGTACAGAATGGCCCAACCATCCCACCCAACACCGACCCCTGAGGCACGCCGCTCATCACTGATCTCCGCTTGGACGTTGAGCCGTTGACCACCACTCTCTGAGTGTGACCATCCAGCCAGTTCTTTATCCATTGAGTGGTCCAGTAATCCCAACTCTCTCAGCCTGGCCCCATAGCAGAGGTGTTCATCCCTCTGATCATTTTTGTGGCCTCCTCTGGACGTGCTCCAACAGGGCCATGTGCTCCAACAGGTCCATGTCTGTCTTGTACTGCAAACCCCAGTGCTGGGCACTGCACTGCTGGTGGGGTCTCACCAGACCCGATGGGGAGAATCACCTCCCTCAACCTCCTAGCCACACGGCTTTTTATGCAGCCTAGGTGAGCCTTTTCACTCACCAGTACCCCCAAGTCTATCTCCACAGGGCTGCTCTCAATTCCTTCATCCCCCAGCCTGAATTGATACCAGGTGTTGCCCTGATCTGGGTGGTAGGACCTTGCACTTGACCTTGTTGAACCTCATGAGGTTCACATGCACCCATTTCTTGAGCTTGTCCAGGTCCCTCTGGGAGGTGTCCTGTCCCTCAGGCATGTCAACTGCAACACTCAGCTTGATATTGTCTGCAAAACAGCTGAGGGTGTGCTCCGTACCACTGTGTCATTGATGAAGATATTAGATAGGGCTGGTCCCAGTATGGACCCCTGAAGGACAATGTGCATCATTGGTCTCCCTCTGGACATTGAGCTGTTGACCCTCTGAATGTCACCATCCAACCAGTTCCTCATCCACCAAGCAGTCCATCCATTAAATCCATATCTCACCAATTTAGAAGGATGCTTGGGGGTGGGGTGGGTGACTCTGTCAAAGGTCTTAGGGAAGTCCAGCTAGGTGACATCCCTTGTCCACTGGTGTGGTCACTCCCATTATAGAAGGCCACTAGATTAGTCAGGCAATACTTGCCCTTGGTGAAGCCGTGCTGGCCATCTTGAATCATCTCTCTGTCTTCCGTGTGCCTTAGCATAGTTTCTGGAGAGATCTGCTCCATGATCTTCCTGACACAGAGGGATGTGTGCGATGACTTTTCACATGTCACGGGGTGGCTTGGCAGCTACATCAGCCAATTCCCATCGGACTCCGGGATGCATCTCATCAGGTCCCATGAACTTACGTATGTTCAGGTTCCTCAGGTGGTCACAAACCTGATTTCTCTTACAGCTGGGAGGGACTTTGCACCCCCAGTCCCTGTCTTGCTGTCCATCCACTTGGGAGTTGTGGGAAGAGAGGTTGCTAGTGAAGACTCGGGCAAAAAGTTGAGTTCTTTGTCCATTGTTACCAGTTTGCCAGTTCATCGGAAGGGAGGGAACACTTTCTTTGACCTTTCCTGGCTGGCATACCTATAGAAGCACTTACTATTCTGTGTGTCCCTTGCAGAGTTCAGCTCCAGCTGCGCCTTGGCCTTCCTGACGCCCTCCTTACACAACTGGGCAGCATCCCTATACTCTTCCCAGGATACCTGTCCCTGCTTCCACAGCCTGTGCATTTCCTTCTTGCCCTGTAGTTTGATCAGCAGGTCTTCACTCATTGATGCTGGTCTCTTGCTGCCTTTTCCTGATTTCTTACACTTGGGGATCAGGAGCTGCTTGCTCTCTGTGGAAAGCATCCCTAAAGATCTGCCAGATCTGTTCTGTTCCAGTGTCCCTGAGGGCAGTTTCCCAGGGGTTCCTATTGACTAACTCCTTGAACAGCTAGAAATTTGCTTTCCTAAATCTCAGGGTCCTGACTTTACTCTTCACCTGACCTATATCCCTCAGGACTGTGAACTCCACCAGTGCATGGTCACTGCAGCCCAGGCTGTCTCCAGTCTTGATGTCACCGATTAGCTCACTTGCACTGATGGCCAACAGTTCCAGTATTGCATCCCCTGTTGTAGAGCTGTCTGTTACCTGGCCTAAGCGCTTCCCAGAGCGCTTCAGGGGTCTCCTGGATTGCCAACAGCTTGCTGTGCTACTTCTCCAGCAGATGTTGAGGTGCTTGAAGTCTCCAGGCATGACAAGAGCCTGCAAACATGACTGCTCCTCTGCCTGAAGTAAGAAGGCGTTGTCAGTGGGCTCCCCTTGATTGGGCAGCCTGCGGTAAGCAGCAGCCACAAGGTTCCCTTTGTTGCCTCAGTCTCTAATTCTTACCCATAAGCTTTGAACCTGCTCGCAGCTATCCTTCAGAGACAGCTCTTCAGAGTCTTGTCAATTGCTTGAAGCAGAGGGGTACCCCTCCTTCCTCACTGGTCCCTTCTGAACAGCTGTAGCCATCCGTAGCTGCACTTCAGTCACAAGATTTGTCCCACCAAGATTCAGTAATGGCAGCTAGGTTGTAGCTTTCTAGCAGCATAGTGGCTTCCAACTCCTCCAGTTTGTTGCCTGTGTTGTCTGCATTTCTGTAGAGGCACTTCAGCTAGACTCTGGGCTGTGCCACCTTCTTAGAGGAACACGCCTTAATTCCTTTGAGGTATTTCACTGGTGGGGTTTCCCTGTTGACTCCTATTACCTGAGGAGCCTCTGCCTCATATCCATAAGGCTTCCAGTGTACCCTGCATGTCTCAGAGCAACAGTCTGAGGGCCCTTGCTGCCACCCTATTACTATAACCTTTGTGTGCCATCCCAACAGCTTGTCATGGACAAGCCTTATATTATCTCCCTCCCCTTTCAAGTCTAGTTCAACTCTTAAGTCATGTTCAACTCTTTCTTTCTTTAGAGGGAGTTTTGTCATAGGGTGATACTAGCTTTGTTTCCAAATTAGGGATTCATCTGCAGAAGATAGGGAGGAGCTGTTGTTGAGATGTTAGCATCCATACACATTTCAGTTCAGTTTGCAAATGAATATATGATTTCCTGATGTTGGTGGAATGCAGATGCCTGAACAATGTTTCTTGCACTGTAGACAGTCAGTTGTCAGTTATCATGTGCTATAAACTTCCCATGGGTTCCTTTTTGTCATATGTGCCAGTACAACATGGATGTTGCAGATATTCCAGGTATTAAGTTGAAGTATCCAAATCTTACCTTAACTAAACTTAAAAAGGTTTCCTATGAGGAAGGTTGTCTGGGAAAATATCTTAATCTTCTGATCATTCCTTCATTGTCGTCATAAAACTGCCAGTGGGCTTTTGCAACTAATTGTGTTGCAGGTGTGCTTTGGGGGGGTTTGGGGTTTATTTGGTGTATTCACAATATACATATTTGTCACTTTCCTTTACCATATTCTTTGATCTGCAGTCGAGTCAATGATCAGGTTACAAATGTAAATTAGGAAACAGAACACACTTAGGACCATCGTTTTGCAATGAATACTAGTAGATAGAATTGTATGTCTGTTATTTACAGCTTTTATTTTTGTTGCAAGATGCCAGTAAAATAAGAAAGGAACATTCTGAGAAGAAATTGAATGTAAGATTTCTTTAGGAAATAAGACACTTCCCCCCCCCTTAATGTTGAAAACCAGCCAAGCAAAACATGTATGGTGTGGTTGATACTCTAGAGGGAAGGGATGCCATCCAGAGGGATCTTGACAGGCTGGAGAGGTGGGACTGTGTGAACCTCATGAAGTTGAAGGCCAAGGTGTAAGGACCTGCATGTGGGCTGGTGCAACCCCAGGCATGGATACAGGCTGGGTGACATTGACAGCAGCCCTGCGGAGAAGGCCTTGAGGGTATTGGTGAATGAAAAATTGAGTATGAGCTGTCAATATGTGCCAGCAGCCCAGAAATCTGATTGCGTCCTGGGCTGCATCAAAAAAAGTGTGGCCAGGAGGTTGAAGGAGGTGATTCTCTCCTTTGCCTGTCCTGGGAGACCCAACCTGTAGTACTGCATTTGGCTCTGGAGCCCCCAGCATAAGAAGGACATGGACCTGCTCAAGTGCATCCAGAGGAGGTCACAAGGATAATCAGAGGGCTGGAGCCCCTCTGTTATGGGGAGAGACTGAGAGAGTTGGGTGGTTTAGCCTAGAGAAGGCTGTAGAAGAACTTACAGCAGCCTTCTGTGGCATGGGGGCCTTTAAGTAAGGCAAGGAGGGACCCCTATCAGGGTGTGTAGTGATAGGATGAGAAGTAATGGTTTAAAACTGAAACAGGTTAGGTAGAAATTAGTTAGAAGGAAGAAAAATCTTCCCGGAGAGGGTAGGGAGGCACTGGGACAGGTTGCCCAGAGAAGCTGTGGATGTCCCATTCCTGGAAGTGTCCAAGGCCAGGCTGGATGAGGCTTGGAGCAACCTGGTCTAGTGGAAGGTGTCCCTACCCATGGCAGGGGGGTTGGAACTGGATGGACTTTAAGGTCCCTTCCAACCCAAATCAATCTATGATTCTACGATTCTTCTGCTTGCCTGTGAATGCAAACCATTCTGTGATTCCCTATTGTTGTGGTTTAACATCAGCTAGCAATAAAGTACTGCACAGATGCTCACTCACCTCCCCCTCCCCCAGTGGAGGAGGAGAGTCATAGGAAAAGACAAGGAAGCTTGTAAAGTTGAGATAAGAACTATTTAATAATTGAATATAAAGGAAAATTACTGTGATGCTACTAATATTAACAATACTACTACTAATAAATAATTAAAATAATACAAAATAGACAGTCGCTCACCACCTCCTGACTGACACACAGCCAGGTCCCAAGTAGTGAGAGTTCAACCCCTAGAGTGACAAGACAGCTGGGAAAAAGCCAGCCCAGCCAATCCCCCAATGAAAAATCTGCACCTGCCCCACCACTAACTGTGCCATGCCACTAACAAAGGATTAGCTAACAAAAGCCTTAGCAATCCACCCCCTTAAACATTAAAGATCATCCAGTTCCAA
>NW_010226441.1:0-16475 GCF_000690775.1 Eurypyga helias
GCCATTGCGGTCTGAGGAGGGGTCCTGGGGCTGCGCTTCTCAGCCGCCCACGCAAAATCTTTGCAGTTTTCCAAACCCGTGCCATACTTGGCCTTATCGCCGCGCGCTCACGCCAAACGAAGTTCTCCTGCCCAGCGAAGGAGCGTTAGGGAATGGCGTGGTGTGCGGAGCAGCTCTGGGGCTTAGGCCTGTGGGGCGGCAGCCGACGGGCCTGCCGAAGGCCCCGGGCTGCTGCTGTGCCAGGCGTGGGTGGGAGGCCAGCCCTCGGTCAAGTGACAGAACAGCTGGCGAGGGGCTGGGCACGCTGCTTGTTACTACCCCAGGGTGGGAACCCGTGGTTGGGGCGTTCTATCCGAAAGCGTTTGTTGCAAGCCATGTGCGCCGTGGATGCACTTAGCTGGTCTGCCTGCTGCTCCACCAAAACAAAATGTATGGCTGTGTTAGAACCTGGCTATTTGTATCATTAATGGTGTTTCCTTGATTGCAGGACTTCATAGATTTGACATTGTCAAAGACTCAGAGGAAGACTCCAACTGTCATTCACAAACATTATCAAATCCATCGGATTCGACATTTTTACATGCGAAAAGTCAAATATACTCAACAAAATTACCATGATAGACTCACTCAGATCTTAACAGATTTCCCCAAATTAGATGTAAGTGTTGTGTCGTTTGATCATAAAGGAACTGTCCTTTCACGGCGTGAGGAATGCTTCCTCAACAGCATGTTGGTTTAACCTGAGTTTATTTTGGCTTAAGCAACATATCGCTCATTCACTGTGTAAATGATTTTGGCTGATTCCCAGTAGATTCTGCTGGGAGTAGTTTTCGGCAAACCTGTTCTGCAAAAATTGTATGTTCTGACTAAGAAACGTCGTCTGAATTGTGCCCACGGATGGTCATTGAAGGATGAGTTTTATTAGGTTTTAGCTGATGAGATATGTTTGCAGAAGTTGCTGTGAAATGGAGAGAGTGTGGTTGTTTTTAAATTATGTTGTGTCTGCTTATTTCTTCTTTGTGTGTGTATGTAAATTCTGCTTATGGTTAGTCTTCCCTAGAAAATATTTGCAGGAAGTAAGAAATATCCAAATACACCACATTGCTTCCCATCTTCAGTTCTTCAGCATTTACTTGGATAACATAAACGTTATTCTTTGCCCCATAAAGGATAGTGCTGGAAACATACTCTGGCGAGACACACGTGGTCTTAGCTTGCCAACAATTGCAACTGGATCTGCATGTCCAGTGTGGCTTTTTTTTAGGCAGTTTTCTACTCAGGCTTGAATTGTTTTCCTGCAACCATATTTTTTGGTGATGTTTTTATATCCACTGAGTATTGCTGCAGAATTCCCACAGATATCTTCTGTATTTTGTTTATCATCACATAATGAAATTTCTGTGAATAAGTACATAAGTAGATGAAATATTTTGTTTAAAAGTTTGGGACCAAAGATGCTGCTTCTTTGGAAAGCTGAAGGATTTATTTGGGCATTGAAGAAACCCTTCTTACCCAGTCCTGGACAGAATGTAATTAGCTTCCAGGAGAAGGGAGGAGCGTATATTGGTGCTGTGTTTCATGCTATTGGTATAGCATGAATTTGCTGTTAGAAAGTACTTCTGTAGGATTCTTGCAGTTTCCTTATTTAAAAAGAAAAAAAGCCTTTGAAGCTGTAATACGAAATATTGTGCAAAACAAGAGATGAAATGGTAACTCCATATGAATGGGTCCAAGATATGTAGCCCTGAGGAGAAGGACTTGGAGGTACTGGTAGATGAAAAGCTGGACAGGAGCCGGCAGTGTGCGCTGGCAGCCCAGAAAGCCAACCGTATCCTGGGCTGTATCAGGAGAAGTGTGGCCAGCGGGGCAAGGGAGGGGGTTCTGCCCCTCTGCTCTGCTCTCATGAGACCCCACCTGGAGTGCTGTATCCAGCTCTGGAGCCCTCAACATCAGAAGGATATAGACAGGTAGGAGCGAGTCCAGAGGAGGCCAGGAAGATGGTCAGAGGGCAGGAGCACCTCTGCTATGGGGACAGGCGGAGAGAATTGGGCTTGTTCAGCCTGGAGAAGAGAAGGCTCCGAGGCGACCTTATAGCACCTTCCAGTACCTGAAGGGGCTACAAGGAAGCTGGGGGGCACTTTTTACAAGGGCCTGTAGTGACAGGACAAGGGGGAACAGGTTTAAATTGAAAGTGGGGAGGTTTAGATTAGATATCAGGAAGAAATTCTTCACGGAGAGGGTGGTGAGGCACCGGAACAGGTTTACCAGAGAAGCTGTGGATGCGCCATCCCTGGAAGTGTTCAAGGCCAGGCTGGATGAGGCTTGGAGCAACCTGGTCTAGTGCAAGGTGTCCCTGCCCATGGCAGGGGGGTTGGAACTAGATGGTCTTTAAGGTCCCTTCCAACCCAAACCATTCTATGATTCTATGACATATTTGCAGGAAAAATTCAAAGCAATTAAGATTTATGCATTTAATGATCACACAGATTATCTTTCTTACATGAGACAGTAATGAACACAGTTTGGCTTGTATTGTAATTTCTGTTGCTGTGCAGGGAGAAAAAAAAATGAACCTACATAGTTGCCAAGAAATAGTCACCTTAAAGAAGAAAAATATTTGGCTTAATTTTATTTTATCCTTTTGTTTTAGGATATTCATCCTTTTTATGCCGATTTGATGAATGTTCTCTATGACAAAGATCACTACAAGCTGGCTTTAGGACAGATTAATATTGCCAAGAATTTGATTGACAAGTAAGGGACATTAATTTCTTGGATTTTGTACCTACCTGGTTGATCGTTGGCTAAATTCTTATTTCTTATCCCCACAGTGTTGCTAAAGACTATGTGCGGCTGATGAAATACGGGGATTCCCTCTACCGCTGCAAACAGCTGAAACGTGCTGCTCTGGGGCGAATGTGCACGATTATCAAAAGACAGAAACAAAGCTTGGAGTATTTGGAGCAAGGTGTGTGGTATAGACAGGCTAAAATAAGGCATGAGGATCGGGTGTAATGTACTTAATAACAATTAGGAGAATGTGAATAATATGGAACATGGACACAGGAAGCATGGGAATGGTTTCAGAGTCCCCAGATACTGAGAATTTTTTTTAAGTAAATAGTTTTCTCTTTGAAAAGTCTGTTTTATGGTGTTTACAGTTATAAAATGTTTTTCCTTGCTTAAAAGTCACAGCCATGCTTTCATTTATTGTTATTTTCACTAACATGTATGTAGAAAATAGTGCTAAACGTTTTCCAAACATTACTCCTTACTTCAGGCTTATTTCTTCAGGTTACGGTGCCTGATTTGATGGGGTCATTCTAAAATTCTGGAGATCATTCTGATCATCCTGAAGCACCTCTCCTATGATGAAAGGCTGCGAGAATTGGGCTTGTTCAGCCTGGAGAAGGCTCCAGGGAGACCTTACTGCAGCCTTCCAGTACCTGAAGGAGCCTACAAGGAAGCTGGGGGGGGACTTTTTGCACGGGCCTGTAGTGACAGGACAAGGTGTAACGGGTTTAAATTGAAAGTGGGGAGGTTTAGATTAGATATCAGGAAGAAGTTCTTCACGGAGAGGGTGGTGAAGCACTGGAACAGGTTGCCCCGAGAAGCTGTGGATGCCCCATCCCTGGAAGTGTTCAAGGCCAGGCTGGATGAGGCTTTGAGCAACCTGGTCTAGTGGAAGGTGTCCCTGCCCATGGCAGGGGAGTTGGAACTAGATGGTCTTTAAGGTCCCTTCCAACACAAACCATGCTGTGATTCTATGATTCTATGAACAGAGTTGTCTCCTTTTTAGACAGTTACTGCATTTCTTGTTTTTCTTGTATGTATACTTCCTGTACTTCAGTATAGGTACAAGCTATTACACATTTTCGGAAATGATCAAATTATATTGTCAGAAAAGTTGTTGATTTGTATATGACAATTCAGCATATGAATTGTTACTGCATTTCAGCAAAACTTGAATTAGCACAAATGTTTAAAAAATCTTGTTACCGTTTCAGTGCGACAACATTTGTCTCGTTTGCCAACCATCGATCCCAACACACGAACTCTTCTGTTGTGTGGCTACCCAAACGTTGGAAAATCTAGCTTTATAAATAAGGTATGTGGATGTTTTTTTCAAAAATAATACTGAGGTGCCATTTAATTAAAATAAGGTAACATTTGAACAATTTGGTATCATTTTGACACTCTCTGATGTGAGCAAATTCAAATGTGTGAGTAGAGGTGGAATGAAATTCATGGAGTGGTAAATTGAAAATTACAGTAGATTTCATTCTTAAAAATTTATCTGTTTTCCAAAATAGCATATTTTCTGATAGGTAAATTCTTCAGAGAAGCTAGAATAACTGTTTTTTAGCCCTTTTTTTGTACCAAAGTAACTGTATTATAGTTATGAAACACTTCCTTGCAAGTTCAGGAAAATGTCAGTAAATATGTGTGACTAAATCTCGTTTTAAGGTTACAAGAGCAGATGTAGAAGTGCAGCCTTATGCCTTTACCACAAAATCTCTCTTTGTGGGACATATGGATTATAAGTATCTGCGCTGGCAGGTAAGAACTCTTACTATTCTGAATTTTCTTCAAAGAATTTGTGGTTGTAGTCTGGTTTGCCATTCTGCAGTGTGAGCTGCCTTTTTGTGTCTTGATGGGACACGCTGTGTCCAAGGGCTGCTGTGCCAGGCACGGGGTGTGCCAGGTGAGGGCAGTAGTCAAAATCTGTTCTGAAAACATACACGTATGGGTATGCAAATTGAGGGAGGAATGGAAATGGAAGTACTGACTAAAGGCAGCTAGCTTTCAGTCAGTGTCAAATTCCAGGCTAGGTTGGGGCAGGGCTTTCCCAAATCGATACTTGGAGTGTTGGTTATTCTGAAACCTCATTCTTACCCCTTTACTCCACTTCCACCTTCTCAGTTTGTCTGAGTTTACAGTCTTATTTATGACTGAAAGGAAGGAACACTGCTATCTTAAACACAGACAACATTGACCAGAAGTCAAGCACATGTCCTGAAATAGCGTATCAATTATGCTGTAATAAGGCCTGACTTAACTATTTTAATTTTAGGTAGTGGACACTCCTGGTATTTTGGATCACCCTTTGGAGGATAGGAACACCATCGAGATGCAGGCCATAACGGCGCTAGCCCATCTTCGTGCTGCCGTGCTGTATGTGATGGATGTGTCTGAGCAGTGCGGGCATAGCCTCGAGGACCAAGTAGAGCTCTTCAGAAATATTAAGCCACTGTTTGCTAACAAGGTGGGTTTGGTTTACATTATTAACAAACCCCAGGGTTTTATAACACGGTAACTTGAATTATGATTCCTTTTTCTTCTTCTTTTATTAGCCACTTATAATTGTTGCAAACAAATGTGATGTGAAGAGGATTGCAGAACTTCCTGAAGAGAGTCAGGTCAGGCTGCTTCTCCCGCCTCTCTCTCTCCCCAGACATTTGCACAACTACTACGTGCAGGTGTCATGGGTGGATATCGTTTGTATCGGGCAAAAACTTCTACATGACCATTTCTTTACCCAGCTGTTTAATAGTGTAATGGACAGTAGCTTTCCAGGTCCTGTCCCATATCTTTCTTAAGTACTGCCTGATGTATGTCCTTGCCTGAATATCCTAAATGCCAGTCAGAAAGCCAGTCCTTAGGGGTTTCAGAAATCTCTGACACTGTGAGCATTTTCAGTTCCTACTGTAGTTGGAGTAAGGCTGAACAGCCTCGTTCAATAATTTCCATTTCGGTAAGAGTTTGCAGACAATGAGAGAGTTCTTTTGTATCTACGCATTCAAGGACACATAGAATTTGTGTTTCTCTTGATTGTTTTTCTCCTCCTTATGGCTTATTGATAGGTGCCTTTTAGAAGGTAAAAGAAGAAAGAGAGCACATGCAACTGTAGTTGTAAAATTTGTCTACTTTAAAACATTCTGATGAAATAGTAACAGTATTGATAATTGGATTAAAACTTCTGTCCTTAATGTATCGTTTTATTAAGAAATGGGCAGAATGTAAATCTTTGGGATAATGTTTCTGTTTTAGAAAATATTTGAAACCTTTGAAGCAGAAGGATTTTCTGTAATAGAGACAAGTACTCTAACAGAAGAAGGTGTAATCCAAGTTAAAACAGAGGTAAGTCTGTTCTCTCCATTTCATTCCACATGAAAACTGGCATTTTGCCTTGTCTGTATGAATTTCATCTCAGTTGAACTGTGTGCCAGAGTGACAAACTTAACCCTTTATAGCCTGTTGACCCTTAGTGGACTTGGGTTGGTTGTTTTTGGACTGCTGGGTTTTTTTCTGAATTCTGTTTTCTCTGATTAGCAGCTCATTGTAAAAAAAAAAAAAAAAAAAGAAATACTGTATTCATCTTCCCATGATACTTATATAAAATAATCCACCGCTTCCTTGAGGGCTAGAGAGTTAAGAGATTATACGGAAGGCAAGATGGGAAGCCAGATGTTTGGGATTGAAAGCCTATGGTGCCATTGGTTGTATCAGGAAGGCTTCATTCCTTACCTAACGTTGCTGTGTGCGCTTTCAGGCCTGTGACAGACTGTTGGCCCATCGTGTCGATATGAAAATGAAAGGAAATAAAGTGAATGAAGTATTGAATAGATTACATTTGGCCATGCCAACCAGAAGAGATAACAAGGTAGGCTGCATGTTTACTCTTTTTAGTGCATTTCCTTCCAAGTCCTTTAGGGTAAGAATTCTCTTGTCCTAATGTGTGAACAGATGAATATGGGGAAATTGGCTTATTTTTTATCTCTAACTGCCCTTGTTGGTGGGAGAGCCAGCTTGGGATTTTGTATGCTTTAGAAATGTATTTCTCTGCAGTGGTAATACCAATTCAGATTTTTTCTCTTTTTTACTGGTGTGGATTGTGGCATTAATTTCAGGAGCGGCTGCCTTTCATACCCGAGGGAGCTGTGGCACGTAAGAAACGCATGGAAGTGGACACACCCAGGAGGAAATTGGTAAGTGGCATCTCTTAACTTGGAAATCAGCAGACAGTTTTTACATTTGTTATAATAACACACAGATTTAAAATCAGAAGGTATGTAAAACCTGTGAATGTCTTTGCAGGAGAGAGATCTTGAACTTGAAATGGGAGATGATTACATTTTGGATCTTCAGAGTAAGTATTACACAAGGGTCATTATTGGGCAGTAAGCTTTGCTATTTCAGTCTTAATTCACATGGGTTTTCCCTTCCATTGTATATTGTGCTGTCGCATTAATTCCTGATGCTCTCTTTGTTAAGAAGGTATCGGTATGAGGGAGACTGCATGTATTTCTTTCAGCTGGGTATCTGATGCCCATGTTGGCTTGGCAGTGGATCGTGCCATTACGGAACAGTATTTGGCAGTAGGAGGGGGATCACAAGTGTTTGCTAATGTCAGAGATGCCATCAGATTGTTGCCACTTAGGGATATTTTGGGGTTTTTATTGTGATCTGAGTGTTATTTTTTGTGACTGAACATTCTTTGAAATTATTTTTGTCTCTTTATTAACTTTTACTATACTTTTAAGAATACTGGGACTTAATGAATTCATCTGAAAAGTATGATAAGATACCAGAGATCTGGGAGGGTCATAATATACTTGACTACATTGATCCGGATATAATGAGGGTGAGTGTTCCATTCTTTTCACACTTTTCTTGCCTCTTTATCCCTATATTTGTTTAGTTTAAATTACTGTGTCCGTAGATTTAAAACACTGTGCCATGAGAACAAGTTCTTCTATATGGTCTGCACTTGCCATGGGAAAAGATTCTGTTTTCTGAATGAGCAAGGAGAGAATCTCACAAGAATGAAAAATTGCTTTACCTTGTCAGAATGACGGTGATCTTATCTTTTCCGTCTTAAAATATGGGGTTTGCAGGAGAAGTTGTATTTCTTCATTCTTTGACTGCAGCCAGAAGCAACGTGGCTATCAAACTTTATGTATTATTAATAGTATGAAATTCAACCACCAAATTTATGTCTACTGGAGTACAATGTTAACGGAAAGGGACTGAATTCTCAATTTATAACGTTTTTATTTAATAACAAGCGCTGCTCGTAATTCTTGCTGGTTAAGGAGAGGTAGTGAGTGCAGACTGTGGAGCCTGCACTCTTGCGCAGTTGGGTTCATCTGAATTGCTGGCATTCCAGGCTCATGCTAAATGTAGAAAGAGAACGGTTTTTTTAGCGTGTGTTCCCAGAAACTGCACAGTTCGCAGTGCCTCTGCGTTTGTGCAGTGGGCAGCTGTGGGGCAGTCACACAAATGCAGCCAGACTGCGATGCGATCAAGGCAATCTGCGTGGGAGCGTGCCCCGTCGCTTCACAGTGATCTCTGTCACCAGCTGCATTAAGTGTGGCTGGAGGGGTCATGACCAAGTCACCTGAAGGGTCTGCACGCTGTCATGGCCCCAGGCCATGCACAAGTGTGATGTTGAGGACTCTAAGTCAAGGATTTGATGAGCATCTTGATGGATGCTTGATTTGATGAGCATCTTGAGCATCTTGATTCTCATATTATCTTTTCGATATCTAAGAAACTAGAAGAATTGGAGAAAGAGGAAGAGCTGAGAGAAGCTGCTGGAGAATACGACAGCGAACCAGAAAGTGAAGATGAAGAAATGATGGAAATCCGACAGTTGGCACAACAGATCCGAGAAAAGAAGAAACTGAAAATCCTGCAGTCAAAGGAAAAAGACACTCGAGGTCCGAGGATGCCTAGAACAGCTAAAAAGGCAAGTACAGAACATAATCTGTAGTAAAATAACTTTATGAAGATATACAACAATATTGGGTAGTGGAACAGGTTGCTTTTCTCATGTTTGCCCTCTGCCTTGCTCTTGGTTCCTTCTGTGCTCCTGGGAGTCCGTCACTACTTGGTCGTGGAGCCAAACCAGGAGTGATAGCAGCCCTTTCCGTTCTGTGCCACGCAAGCCAGTCTTTTGTAAGATTCCACATACATCGCAGAAACAGTTTTTCAAGAATACAGTTCAGCTCATTTAACTGGATTGTGGCATCATATTTTTACATTACTATTATTTTAAATGCAAATAATTAGGATAATTATATACTTAAAATGATGCAAAATTTGTTATGGAGCCCTCCCTATGCTGGAAAAGATGATATATATGTTTTGAAGCCAGGTATCACACTTTCTGATGTCAGTGTCTCTTCTGACCCGTCTGAGATGATTGCAGAATAATCAGTTGGTAACTAGCCATTCTGAGAAAATTCATCTTGCTGATTTTGCACCCGGTGTTTACTATCTTCCCCAAATCATGTGCCTTTTGGAAGAAGGAGACCTCTCTGGCTGAAATACCTCTCTTTGTCACCTTCCCTCAAAATAAGGCAAAGTAGCTGAAAGATCTTTAGGGAGTGCCAGGACATTGCAGTCCTCTGGAGGAGGATTTCTGGGTGCAGTTATGACTTTCACCACTTGCTTATGGCTTGTACCGAAGGAGTAAATGTGTAGTAACTGTAAGTGGGCTTATGGTGGTATATTAAGACAAAAAGTAAGATAGAACCATACTTTTTTGACAGAAGTATGTTTTCTGAACCGTGTTTTTACAGGTCCAGCGGAAGGTGCTAGAGAAAGAAATGACTGATCTTGGACTCGACATGACTAATAAAGATGATGTAAGTTTTTGCTATTTAAACACCACGTTTATCTCAAAGAGATCAGTTTCGTTACATGCTGAATTTCTGTGAGCACATTTGAAATGCATCTTGCAGTTGGCGTACGAGAGGTGGGATCTATTACTCAGAAAATAGGAAACCCAGATGAGGCAGTCGATACTGGAATTCGTGCGATCAGAACGTGTTGGGGAGGCTGAAAGAATAAACTAACATTTATCAAGAATCAGAGATGCATACATGCAGTGCTTTCTGCCAGAGCTCTTGGAATTTGTGTAGGGTTGAAGCATGGGGGCTAAACATAACTTGATTTTCAAGCTTGCTTTGTTGGATGAGACTGCTGTGTCAGAGAGAATGACAGATCAGGCTTATCTTACACTTGATGAGTTCTGTGAGTTGTAATTGAAGTTTTGAGGGCAGCTGGCATCTTTCTGTGTAAGGCAGCTGAAGTACTTCAGAGGTTTGCCCTTGGGAGACATCTCATTTTATCAGAAGTTTTAAAAAGATCCAGCAAATCTGGCAGTGTTGGGTCTGTCTAGCTCTTGGGGCCTCAAATTCCTTCACTAAACATGGAGATAGGAAACAAGGAGTGTCAACACTATGCATCTGAAGTAGGCACTTCTTCTCCGAGCTGACTTGCCATGGTGATGTAGGAGCAGTATCGGTGAGGAGGAACTCAGTGCTTATGCCGTGGGATTAAGTCTTCATGAGGGAAATGCTTCAGGGCATTGTCCTGTAAACAGGACACTAACAAGGGCAGGTCTCTTCGTTGCTTTTTGCTGTTGCTAAATTGCTTCAGTATTGCTATCCATTACTTTGTCCATGTCTCTTTATCAGTTATTTGAAATCTGCTCAGGAAAAAAAAAAAACAGCAGAAAATTGGAGTTCATAATTGCGAAAAGCATATGCTAACGTCCACCCAAATGTGAATATTCCGTAGGACAGAAAGGCATTTCTGACTGTATTAGAAACTGAGCTGATTCAGTTTTTACCAATTAAAGGGATGTTTTGCATTTCAGGCACATTATGTGAGAAGGTCCCGCAGTGTGACGAGGAAGCGTAAACGTGACGAGTCTGAAACCCCTCAGTCTGTGGCACGCAGTCGCAGCTCCTCTCGCACGCCACGGGATGTTTCTGGTCTTCGTGATGAGAAGGTTGGTTGCAGTTATTTATCTCTGCAGCAGTTACAACGGCATGATTGTGCTTCTGGGAAACTCCACAGCGGGCTCGTTATGCTTGTCAGGGGTTCATCTTTTTTCTCTTTGCAGCTTCACTTTGTTCATTTTAACCCAAAAGTGCCTCGTTCATTCTTAAAAATAAGGTGTAGTAATACAGACGAAGAAAGTGAACTTTAAATTTTTGTCTGTAAGTGCAAGTATGAAGGAGGAGTTCTACAAACTGTGGAGTTCCACCTCTGATAAGTTAGGAATTCTGGGGATAGCGCGATCATAGTGTTGGCGTACTGGAAAGGGAAGGGTTTCGCGATGGAGGATGAGTGTGTGTTGCAGTGATCCTGCTGCGGCACTGCAGCTGGTGGCGTGTGTTGGGTGTGAGTTCATGTCTTGTTAAAGTCCTTGAGCTTGGTGGGTTTTTAGAGGTAAAGCCAGTTACCCAGGTTACTGAGGAAGTGACTCTGCATGTCTGTTTGTTTGTTTGTTCTTAAACAGATGGTGAAGAAGGTTAAGACTATGGCAAAGAAAGCTCAGAAGAAAATGAATCGCCTGGGCAGGAAGGGAGAGTCGGACAGACACATATTTGACTTGAAGCCAAAACATCTGCTGGCTGGAAAGAGAAAATCTGGGAAAACACAGAGAAGATAAGCAGTCTACTGAATTAAACCCAAGTTTATTAAAACCAACTCCTAGTCCTGTCTTCCGTTTTAGCAATACAGAGTGTGTAAAAAGCACATGGGTTGTGCTGGTGGTTGAGATACTTGAAGCTCAGAGGAGGAAAGTCCTGACAGCTGGATCTTGCAGTTCCAAGCAATACCATGAGAAGCGTGTCGGCACCAGTGGCAGAAAAAAGTACGACTTTGTTCCATTTTCTTACTACTGCTTCGCATGTAGCAGTAAAGCATTTACCCCTCTGTGTAAAACTAGATTTGAGATGAGGTTGAATCTAGCAGTGTGAACTGTGTGTTAATGAGGCTGCCATCGGATTAAGGTGCTGCGTCAGGCAGGTTGGGTGCTCGGTGTGCAGCGGAGTTCTGCGATGCAAGCACAGGAAGTGATGGGTTGATGTTGCAGGCGAAGGCTGAAATCGGCGGGGAAGCAGGGGGAGACTGGCAGGTACCACACAGCGTTGGTGCCAGGCGCTGGGCCTAGGTGGGATGAGTGGGAAAAGCACTTGCCGGTTCACGGAGCTGAGCCGTGACTGAAGCTGGAGGAGTGATTGTGCTTTTAGTACTGACCTGCCACCTGTAAGAACCTGGAATGGCATGGGCCGGGAAGGCAAAGGCTCCCAGCTTCTGATACTTCCGATCAGTATTCCAGATACTAAAAATGAGGATCAGACTGGAATGTCCTGAATTCATGTCAAGTATGCTGCTGTGATCCTCTGCTCAGCAAGATGTTTTCTATTAGAGGCTGAGAGACAACAATTCTGTACCCATTCAAGGCAAAATACCTTGTCACGTGTGAAACACTCTCTTTTTGCCCCTAGCTGGTCAAGAACAAGGTAGGAATTGGCTACAGAGGTCAGTGAAATTATGCATTGTAAATGTATTGTCTGAAAAAGACACTTAAAATGCACAATTTTAAAGACTAAACTGGAATCCGACAAAATGCGCATTAAAACTAAACAAAACCTCAAAAAGGTAAGGGGGAAGAATCCTTAAATTATTGGGTTTAAACAATTTTTAAATACGACAGGGTAAGAAGGGTGTGTAGGTGTTACCTCTAGCACACTGGAGCATCATTCAGGTAACAAATTTGGTATTAAAAATGTATTGTAATGGTGCAAAGAAATTCGATGTCAAGAAAAACCTGATTTTTTTAAGGGATTTGGAAGCAAAACTTCACGTTCCTTACACACGTTTTGCTCCGAGCTGGCCACTTGAACTAGGAAAGTAGAGCTTGGTTGGAAATGAGAACGTGCCCTGCTACGCACCCCCCATCCTGCTACCCCCCCACCACCTGGCTTCAGGGACACTGACCGGGCATGGGGTCATCGATAGCGTAGCCGTGTCAGGGATTGTTCTCCATGTGGCTGGAAAGAAAACAGCAGTCCGAGCCTTGAGGTGGGGTGTTTTAATCATCATCTCACGTGTAGGAAATCCGTATATGAAATACTGGGAAAGTATGGTGTGTATTACTTGGGTCAGGTGGCTGATGGCTCTGAATTCAGGGAGCTGTTACACAGCATTAGGGTTCCCTCACCCGCTGCCGTTTGCTTCCGGCACAGACACTTCAGTGCTGCAGTCACAGCCGGGTGAGAAACAGGCTGACCAGGGGAAAAGGTAGTTTCACCTCGAAACCTAAAGCCGACTGTGCAGCCATGGTTAGCATGCAAGGAGTGGTACCACCAACATCCTGTATCATCACGACATCTCTGGGAGAAGATAAGAAAGATAGATGGAGCAGTCTGCTAACAGAAGACATCACAATTCAGCTTTTTTTTGAGGGGGAAAAACCCCAAACCTTTACTTCAAATTCAGATAGACTTGATTACTTGTGTTCCTGATAAAAGCCTTCCCTTTTACCTTTACTAGCAATGGCCCGCAAGGTCTCGTACTGTGGCTCGGCGTCTAACAGGAATTAAGCCCTGCTCTAAGCCCAGCAGCTGTCAGCCTCGACTTCAGGAGTTCACAGTGACTGAGTTTTCTGGGAATGGCTGTTACAGTAGATCTTACGGGGAAAAAAGGCTTGTATCAAGATAGGTTCCTTTTCCGGAAGGTGGAGAAGAATGCGTATCCTTTCTCTGAAGACAGGCCACTTCCTCTGTTAGATATTTACATAGGGTGTAATTAACCTTCTAAAACTAAGAGATGTCCAGTACTTGGTCATCACCTAAGAAAGGGGGCAGGGGGGGAAGCCCAAACAACACCCCAGTGTTTATTATCTAATGACACATACTGCAGCACGTCAAAGTGAAACTCAGTCCGCACAGACAATCCAAGTACTTAGGCTTTTATGTGCATGGTTAATTATAGAGCAGAGTAGCTGGAGAGCGTTGCTTTCTGCAATTACAATCATCCTCATTAGTCTGAATTAATTGGGTTTTTCTTCAGGCAACTAGTCTTCTCAACATCAATGCAGAACTCTATTCTTTTGTAGTCACTACTCTAGGAGGCGCAGTCGTGTACAGTTGGGAACGTACCAGCTCCTGGGAAGGAGCTGGACAGGAGGCACCCGAGCTCCCTCACAGCTGGTGTAGTTACACCAGGAAGTAAGAGCAACCTGGGGGATGAACACTGGCTGAGGATGGTTTGTATCACTCGAGGCAAAGGAGAAAGACAAACCCAGGGGGTTTCTTACGTTACCATCACCCATTTCACATGACACCAAAGCTTCACTCGCCCAAGAGAACAGGGCTGGGGGGACAGGAAGAGACTTGGGCTATGTTAACTGCTTCCAGCTGGATGACTTTCCTGCACTCCAGTCAGGAATTACGTGGCATTAATGAGACAGCACATCACTGCTAGCCTCCGGCACCTTCCACCCCAGCTGTTTACATTCTGTGTATTTTTTCATGATCAACAAATTTGTTCAAGCTAGGTAAGTTATCCCACCACTTAAAGAGGAAAGTCTCTGCAATTAGTTTAAACCACGGAGTAATCTTAACTTCATTCTTGGAGGCTTTGTCCAAGAGCTGTCTCAGTTCTTTCTGGGTCACGTAGCAGTAGCTCTGGATCTCGTTAGGGTCGGGATTCAGCGTGACTTCCTTCTGTACAAATAAGATGTAGTCTATCTCATGTTCACCCCAGATCCCATCAGACTTGGCCTTGTAGTGAATTCGTGTCAGGTAGGAGATTTCTTCTGGAGTTACCTACAACCGCAACATCTGTCAGAACTGTTACCAAACCAGAACAACAGCACTCTCAGGCCTTACGACAGGGCGACCGGCCATCACCCTCTCCCTGAAGGCTTTTCCCCCACGTGTACAATTGCCGTGTATTCCTCCACGGAGAGTTACTATGGAAATCAAGGTAGTGCACTCTGATAACAGGAGTTGTGCAGCATTTCTCTAGGCAGACTCACCCCTTAATACTTTGAATGGGTTTCTTTGATACAGTAAGTTTTAAACAAAGTTTACCAGGGCGTAACACACACTTACAGAGGCGCTGATGAACACAAGCGCTTGTGCCTACCCCTCGCCTCCCGAGGAGGCTCGACAGCCACTTAAAGCCCAGGTCAGAGCTGCGTACTGACAGACCACGTACAACCTTCATCTGCCAGGTCTCTGTGCGAGTGGCAGACCAGGTAATTCATTCTGGAGACTACCTAACCATAGTGTTTCCCAGCAGCACACTGCTCTCCTGTGTTCCGTGGCACAAACATGGCTACAAATCACAGAGAGAGATTTCAGCCACGAGCGTAATTCAGCCAGCCTGACCCTGCTCTCTGCACATTCCTGAACTGCCACCAGCAAGGAAGGTGCCAGAGGTGGGCTGTGTCATTGCTCTGGACGCAACACTGAGTGCCCAGGGCACCCTACTTCCCATAGGAAACTCGTGATTGCAGAGGGGCTCGTACACAGGCACTGGCAGGAGGTCACAGCGATGCCCTCCAGGAGCAGAGAGCACCACCCTGATCTGCAACCGGCCTGGGGGAAGGAGGACAACCAGCCCAGCTGGCAGACACCTGAGAACCCAGAGCCAGGCCTGACACAATGCGGTCCTGCAGTGCACTGTGATTTACTCTGGGGCTCCTGCTTAGTTTAAGCAGTGGAATACTCTAAATATCATTTAGTGATACCAGCTTTTGAGACTCTGGAATATACATGAAGTAGTCTCAAATTCACTAAGTTCTCCACATCACAGTTAATTCATTTTTGGGTTTTAGCCTGACCCTTGTCTACCCGATGCAGTTAGTCTGTAAACTGGCAAACACTGGCAAGAATTCCCGTTTCTCCCTCCTTCCTTTACCTGCTCCATGGGAATTCCTAACTCTGCTTTCAGCCGTCTCTGCGCTGCTCTCCGAACACCAATGGCATTGTTTTCTTCCAGCTCTAGCGGATGGCTCAGAGGATGACTACAGCAAGTGTTGGTAAAACAATCTGCAAGAAGTTCGAATCGGTACATTTTTCACACGTATAAACCACTGAAAAAAAAACCCCAAAAAACAACCGGAAAAAAACCCCAAACCAAAGAAACCGAAAGATGTAGGACAGTTATTCAATGCACCACAGCTTTGTTTCTCTTCTGTAGATGGGTCAGAGAGGAAGGAAGATATTTTCACCTCTTATTTTTCTTTACCTATTTTGCACCAGGATTTGCCTCTACCAACTACTGCTTGCAGTAGTACTATTTCGATACACACGAACACATGCATTCTTACCCCCAAGAGAGCATCTGCTTAGAAAGCCAGTTTATAAAGACGTTGTTTATCACGCAAATGCTAATTAAAATCACTTTGGGGAGTTTATATGCAACAGAATATTGAAAATACTCCCAAAGGTTCAAGACCAGCTGACAATTAGTAGAAGTAAATAAGCAGCTAAGGATTTGTGTTTAAAGGCCAGACCCCCTATACCCTGCTTCAGATATATAAAGAATTATTTATGAATTATGTAGAATAACTGTGATTAGCCAACCTGTTGTCTGTAAGTCTAGCTCAAAAGCATCTAAAATAGTCTCATTACCTACAAACTACACTTGAGTGTAGG